>NC_091227.1:7389814-7632314 GCF_040958095.1 Procambarus clarkii
GAGAAGCGCGAGGTGAGTGCCTTACCACTGATCCACAGGGACTGCCCAAATATGAATGCCATCAGCAGCACTAGCAGTTGGTGTTACCAGGCAGGTTACCCATCCAATTACTAACCAAATTGAAAGTTGCTTAACTTGGCTAATGGGACGATAAGCAGTGTCCTTTAAGTGGTAGTATGGCCGTTGTTATTGTATACAAGTGGTAACCAATAACTTGTGAGTGAGTGAGTGAGTGATGATAATGGTAACTGCGGCGGAGGATACTCACACATACCAGCCAATTCTCCATTAATGATAGTTCTTATAGTCAAACAAACCAACCAAAAGTGGACTATAGCACCAACATGGAAATGTTTGGATGCCATTGATCTCGCACAAATCGCTTATAAATGCCACCCGCCGCTATTTATAAAACCTAAACAATCCTCTTCTAAGCACGAATGACTACTCTTAGGCCTTGGATTATGTTCTCTTAGGCTTCATTGAGTCAATACATATAACTTCTTTGAGTCGGGGGACAGGCAGACAGGCAGTCTATATATACATGTTAGGCCCATAAAGTGGTCTCCAACACCCACCCCACAAGGTTAAACTAACCCTCACTCACCAGGATGCTAGTAGCTCACTAACTCCTGGATACCTATTTACTGCTAGGTGAACAGGTGCATTGGGTGATAGGAAACGCTACCAACAATTACAGCCCTACCCGACCGCGATTCGAACCCTGGAATCCCTTATTGAGAGTCGAGAAGGAACACATCATTCATGTTACATATATGTGTACTCACCTATTTGTGCCAGGAGGATCGAGCATTAATCTTAGAGTCTGCCTTTAAGCCGTCGGTTGTTTATAGCAATAACTCTTGGCCTATTTCCTAACTTAACCTAGCCTAACCTATACCCTACCCTAACCTATAACCTACCACAATCTAAAACCAAACCTAATATAACCTAACCTAATCTAAATCTAACCTAACCTACACCTAAACCCAATCTACCTAACTAAGCTAACCTAACCAAACCAAACCTAACTAACCTAACCAAACCTAACCTAACTAACCTAACCTAACTAATCTAACCTAACCTAACTAACGTAACCTAACTAACGCAACCTAACCTAACCTAACCAAACCTAACCTAACTAACCTAACCTAACCTAACCTAACCTAACTAACCTAACCTAAACCTAACCAAACCTAACCTAACCTAACCTAACCTAACTAATGTAACCTAACCTAACCTAACCAAACCTAACCTAACTAACCTAACCTAACCTAACCTAAACCTAACCAAACCTAACCTAACTAACCTAACCTAACCTAACCTAACCTAACCTAACCTAACCTAACCTAACCTAACCTAACCTAAACCTAACCTAACCTAACCAAACCTAACCTAACCAAACTTAACCTAACCTAACCTAACCTAACCAAACTTAACCTAACCTAACCTAACCAACACCCACCTCACAAGATCGAACACCCTGACTGACCCTCACTAGGATGCAACCCTACATGAAGCTCATAACTCCTGGATACCTGTTTACTGCTAGGAGAACAGAGGCATTAGGTGATAGGAAACGCTACCAATAATTTCAGTCCTGCCTGGCCGGGTTTCGATCCAGGAATCCCCGATCGTTAGTCTAGAAGGAACACATACATGTTTCATATTTCTGTGTACTCACCTATTTGTACTTGCAGGACTGAGCATCAGTTTTTGAACGCTGACAATATAGCCGCCGGTTGTTTAAAGCAATGACTCCTGGTCTATTTTCCTGTCATATCAACTTTTAAAATTATGAATGGAGTTTGCATCTACAACTGTGGGTTTTTGTAAGTTTGTTCTCACCTAGTTGTATTCACCTAGTTGTGTTTGCTAGGTTTGATATTCAGATCTTTGGTCCCACCTCTCAACCATCAATCTTGTAATCAAGCTCAAGTAGTTTTCCAGAAGTTATGTAACTCATAACTCTCAGCTCTGTTGGAAAAAAGGCAGGGGCTGCATATTCAATTATTTGTCTCGCATAGGTTGAAAAAAAAGGTTCATTCTTCTTTACACAAGTTAGAAATGTTACTTTGAACATGTTCTATCCAAGTCGGATAATTAATTAATGTTCTTAATCCGGATAGACCTGCGTTCGAGCCTGTCGAAACGGTTGCAATTACAGGGCACATATTGTCCTCTCCTGTAGCAGCATCAGGTTCGATAGATTCTCTGGACAGCCGATGATTGACCTTCTGGCAGTTCTCACGTTGACACATTTAAAACTGTTTTTTTTTTATAAAAAAAAACAAAAAAACGCGACATTCCTTAGATGTTTAAATTTTTTATCTCTGTCCGTGTATGTGTCTTGAGTTGAGTTTTGATTCCTTGTGTTTCTTGATTCCGTGTGTGTCTTGATTCCGTCTGTGCCTTGATTCATTGTGTTTCTTGATTCCGTGTGTGTCTTGATTCCGTCTGTGCCTTGATTCATTGTGTTTCTTGATTCCGTGTGTGTCTTGATTCCGTCTGTGCCTTGATTCATTGTGTTTCTTGAGTCCGTGTGTGTCTTGATTCAGTGTGTGTCTTGATTCCGTGTGTGTCTTGATTCCGTGTGTGTCTTGATTCCTTGTGTTTCTTGATTCCGTGCGTGTCTTGATTCCTTGTGTTTCTTGATTCCGTGCGTGTCTTGATTCAGTGTGTGTCTTGATTCCGTGTGTGTCTTGATCCCGTTTGTGTCTTGATTCCTTGTGTTTCTTGATTCCTTGTGTGTCTTGATTCCTTGTGTGTCTTGATTCCGTCTATGCCTTGATTCCTTGTGTTTCTTGATTCCGTGTGTGTCTTGATTCCGTTTGAGTCTTGATTCCTTGTGTTTCTTGAATCCGTGTGTGTCTTGATTCCGTGTGTGTCTTGATTCCGTCTGTGCCTTGATTCCTTGTGTGTCTTGATTCCGTGTGTGTCTTGATTCCGTCTGTGCCTTGATTCCTTGTGTTTCTTGATTCCGTGTGTGTCTTGATTCCTTGTGTGTCTTGATTTCTTGTGATTCTTGATTCCGTGCGTGTCTTGATTCCGTGTGTGTCTTGATTCCCTCTGTGCCTTGATTCCTTGTGTTTCTTGATTCCGTGTGTGTCTTGATTCCGTTTGTGTCTTGATTCCTTGTGTTTCTTGATTCCGTGTGTGTCTTGATTCCGTGTGTTTCTTGATTTCTTGTGTTTCTTGATTCCGTGTGTGTCTTGATTCCGTTTGTGTCTTGATTCCTTGTGTTTCTTGATTCCGTGTGTGTCTTGATTCCGTGTGTTTCTTGATTCCTTGTGTTTCTTGATTCCGTGTGTGTCTTGATTCCGTTTGTGTCTTGATTCTTTGTGTTTCTTGATTCCGTGTGTGTCTTGATTCCGTGTGTTTCATGATTCCGTGTGTGTCTTGATTTCGTGTGTTTCATGATTCCGTGTGTGTCTTGATTCCGTGTGTTTCTTGATTTCGTGTATGTCTTGATTCCTTTTGTTTCTTGATTCCTTGTGTGTCTTGATTCCGTGTGTGTCTTGATTCCGTGTGTGTCTTGATTCCTTGTGTTTCTTGGTTCCTTGTGTTTCTTGATTCCGTGTGTTTCTTGATTCCTTGTGTTTCTTGATTCCTTGTGTTTCTTGATTCCGTGTGTTTCTTGATTCCTTGTGTTTCTTGATTCCTTGTGTTTCTTGATTCCTTGTGTTTCTTGATTCCGTGTGTTTCTTGATTCCTTGTGTTTCTTGATTCCTTGTGTTTCTTGATTCCGTGTGTTTCTTGATTCCTTGTGTTTCTTGATTCCTTGTGTTTCTTGATTCCTTGTGTTTCTTGATTCCGTCTGTGCCTTGATTCCTTATGTGTCCTGATTTCGTGTGTGTCTCCTGAGTGTGTCTTGTTTCCGCGTGTCTTGATTCCGTATGTTCCCGTGTCCGTCAGAGTCTTAGGTTAGGTTAGTTAGTGTCCGTGTCCGTGCCATTATCCCTGGGGTTTTGAGTCCAGGATGCCATTTGTGTCCCCTCAAATTGCCTCCCTTATCTCCACCTTGGGATCGTGTCAGTGTCCATGTGTGTCTTGATTCTGTGTGTGTCTTGAGTCCGTGTGTGTCTTGAGTCCGTGTATTGATTCCGTGTGTCCGTGTCCGTTAGAGTCTATGAGTGTCCGTATCCGTGTCCGTGTCCGTGTCATTATCCCTGGGGTATTGAGTCCAGGATGCCATTTGTGTCCCCTCAAATTGCCTCCCTTATCTCCACCTTGGGATCGTGTCAGTGTCCATGTGTGTCTTGATTCCGTGTGTGTCTTGAGTCCGCGTGTGTCTTGAATCCGTGTGTGTCTTGAGTCCATGTGTGTCTTGAGTCCGTGTGTGTCTTGATTCCGCGTGTGTCTTGAGTCTGCGTGTGTCTTGAGTCCGCGTGTGTCTTGAGTCCGTGTGTGTCTTGATTCCGCGTGTGTCTTGAGTCCTTGTGTCTCCTGCAGCCGTGTGCGTCTTGATTCCGTGTGTCCGGGTGTCTTTGGGGTTTTGGGTCCAGGAAGCTATTTGTGTCGACCCAAATTGCCTCCCTTCTCCCCACCTGAAATCCAGGTGGATTGAAAGACCTGCCCGAGGTCAGTGGATCCAGGTATCCGTCCGTGGGCCCCCGGATTTCAACCCTTCCCCACATTCCAAGGGGTCAGTCAATCAATCTTCAGCTATCCAGAGAATCTATCGAAACTGATGCTCCTACAGGAGGGGACACACAGATAAATCTGTGCCCTGTACTTGCAACCGTTCCGACAGGCTCGAACGCAGGTCTATCCGGATTAAGAACATGTTCTATCCGACTAGGCCACGCTGGAGTTGCCTTCTGAATCAAATTTTGCACTTGTATTTATATCTCGTAGTAAGGTTAGTTAGTGTCTATTTATCAACATTTGCAATGACTGACGTGTGAAGTTGTGAGTTTGTGTTGAGAGTTAGAAATACATGACAGCTTATTCGATGAGGTTGCGGTCCAGTGAGGCAGTTTCATGAATGAATATTGGAGAATTTAGGCAAACTGACGTGTGTGTGTGTGTGTTTAAAGGTATGTATTATTTAATATTTAGTGTGGTGTGTGTGTGTCCAAATGAGATTGTGAATGGTAAACAAGCAATCCAATACCTAATATGTGCTAATCTAGGCCTCGTTTTGTATACATATATATATGTGTTTTACTAGGGAATGAAAATCCGGTTTGTTTTATTCTAAGTTTTTTCAACAATAAATAGTACATACGCGAACGAACGGTTCGGCTGGTAAGTATAGCGTTGTGGCGGTCATTTTCTCTGTTAGGCGGGGGTCGGGGGAGGGGGCGGGGGTGGTCTCTGGTAATTGTGGTATGGGGGGTAGTTATATTTGGGCCTCGGTTGGGGGGTAGGGTGTTGGTAGGGGGGGTGGGGGCCGAGGGAGCAGCAGTGGGGGGGCCTGAGGGGTGGGGGGAGGGAAAGGCATGGAGTTGCCAGTTAATCATTAAGATATTAATTTGTAAAGATAGGTTATATAAGGAAAGATGTTTAGGAAGGAATAAGAAAAGTGTTTCGAACTGATGAAAGTATATGAGTTATAGTGATTCATGTTAGAAGAAAGATATGTGCTTTAAAAGGTGAAGAGATTTGTAAAGGACTTTATCTGCTTAATAATATATTAATTAACGGTAAATGACCATTGGAGATAGATATTCAACAGCATAAAGAGTGGACAAGTTTTAGCAGGAAGGCCGGCACAGAGAGAGAGAATGGACTGATAAATAGTTAGACATTTTTTCTCGAATGGTATACTCTAATAATCATAGGTACATATTTCAGAGCGCGACATTCGTGCGCGCGCGCGTACACACACATATATACACACACACACACATATACACACACACACACACACACACACATATACACACACACACACACACACACACACACACACACACACACACACACACACACACACAAACACACACACACACACACACACACACACAAACACACACACACACACACACACACACACACACACACACACACACACACACACACACACACACACACACACACACACGCACACACACACATATATATACAAACATACATACAGTCTCGACAGTCAAATTGCAGAAACTGTCACAATTATGACAAGGATCACTCATATTGGATATATACACACACAGATAAATTCACGTGGATAAGTCACTCCAATTACACGTATGTACACACACAGACAACATATTTCAGTGAGTGTGGCCCATAGTATACATTAATACTCACACATGCCAGCCCATTCACTATTAATTGGTGTACATATTCATTCACACACATGTTTATGTGTCTCTTTCTTATAAAATACACACATACTGAAAGGAATCTTTGAGAACATTATATACCACATATGTCAGACCAATCCCCAAGTATGCAGCTCCAGCATGGAGTCCACATCTAGTCAAGCATAAGACTAAACTGGAAAAGGTTCAAAGGTTTGCCATCAGACTAGAACCCGAGCTAAGAGGTATGAGCTACGAGGAGAGACTACGGGAATTAAACCTCACTTCGTTGGAAGACAGAAGAGTTAAGGGGGACATGATCACCACATTCAAGATTCTCAAGGGAATCGATAGGGTAGATAAAGGTAGGCTATTTAAAACAAGGGGCACACGTACTAGGGGACACAGGTGGAAACTGAGTGCCCAAATGAGCCACAGAGATATTAGAAAGAACTTTTTTAGTGTCAGAGTAGTTGACAAATGGAATGCATTAGGAAGTGATGTGGTGGAGGCTGACTCCATACACAGTTTCAAGTGTAGATATGATAGAGCCCAATAGGCTCAGGAACCAGTACTCCTGTTGATTGACGGTTGAGAGGCGGGACCAAAGAGCCAGAGCTCAACCCCCGCAAGCACAATAAGGTGAGTACAATTAGGTGAGTACACACAAACTCATTGTTAATTTTCCCTGGAACACAACCCGACAAACCGTTTAACAACCAGGTACCCATTCACTGCTTCGTGAAGAGAATCGTTAAGTTAAGGATTGGTGCCTAGTCAATCCGCTCTTCCCCTGCCAGCCAGGATATGAACCCAGGCGAAATCGCTTGAGAAGCGCGAGGTGAGTGCCTTACCACTGATCCACAGGGACTGCCCAAATATGAATGCCATCAGCAGCACTAGCAGTTGGTGTTACCAGGCAGGTTACCCATCCAATTACTAACCAAATTGAAAGTTGCTTAACTTGGCTAATGGGACGATAAGCAGTGTCCTTTAAGTGGTAGTATGGCCGTTGTTATTGTATACAAGTGGTAACCAATAACTTGTGAGTGAGTGAGTGAGTGATGATAATGGTAACTGCGGCGGAGGATACTCACACATACCAGCCAATTCTCCATTAATGATAGTTCTTATAGTCAAACAAACCAACCAAAAGTGGACTATAGCACCAACATGGAAATGTTTGGATGCCATTGATCTCGCACAAATCGCTTATAAATGCCACCCGCCGCTATTTATAAAACCTAAACAATCCTCTTCTAAGCACGAATGACTACTCTTAGGCCTTGGATTATGTTCTCTTAGGCTTCATTGAGTCAATACATATAACTTCTTTGAGTCGGGGGACAGGCAGACAGGCAGTCTATATATACATGTTAGGCCCATAAAGTGGTCTCCAACTCCCACCCCACAAGGTTAAACTAACCCTCACTCACCAGGATGCTAGTAGCTCACTAACTCCTGGATACCTATTTACTGCTAGGTGAACAGGTGCATTGGGTGATAGGAAACGCTACCAACAATTACAGCCCTACCCGACCGCGATTCGAACCCTGGAATCCCTTATTGAGAGTCGAGAAGGAACACATCATTCATGTTACATATATGTGTACTCACCTATTTGTGCCAGGAGGATCGAGCATTAATCTTAGAGTCTGCCTTTAAGCCGTCGGTTGTTTATAGCAATAACTCTTGGCCTATTTCCTAACTTAACCTAGCCTAACCTATACCCTACCCTAACCTATAACCTACCACAATCTAAAACCAAACCTAATATAACCTAACCTAATCTAAATCTAACCTAACCTACACCTAAACCCAATCTACCTAACTAAGCTAACCTAACCAAACCAAACCTAACTAACCTAACCAAACCTAACCTAACTAACCTAACCTAACTAATCTAACCTAACCTAACTAACGTAACCTAACTAACGCAACCTAACCTAACCTAACCAAACCTAACCTAACTAACCTAACCTAACCTAACCTAACCTAACTAACCTAACCTAAACCTAACCAAACCTAACCTAACCTAACCTAACCTAACTAATGTAACCTAACCTAACCTAACCAAACCTAACCTAACTAACCTAACCTAACCTAACCTAAACCTAACCAAACCTAACCTAACTAACCTAACCTAACCTAACCTAACCTAAACCTAACCTAACCTAACCTAACCTAACCTAACCTAAACCTAACCTAACCTAACCAAACCTAACCTAACCAAACTTAACCTAACCTAACCTAACCTAACCAAACTTAACCTAACCTAACCTAACCAACACCCACCTCACAAGATCGAACACCCTGACTGACCCTCACTAGGATGCAACCCTACATGAAGCTCATAACTCCTGGATACCTGTTTACTGCTAGGAGAACAGAGGCATTAGGTGATAGGAAACGCTACCAATAATTTCAGTCCTGCCTGGCCGGGTTTCGATCCAGGAATCCCCGATCGTTAGTCTAGAAGGAACACATACATGTTTCATATTTCTGTGTACTCACCTATTTGTACTTGCAGGACTGAGCATCAGTTTTTGAACGCTGACAATATAGCCGCCGGTTGTTTAAAGCAATGACTCCTGGTCTATTTTCCTGTCATATCAACTTTTAAAATTATGAATGGAGTTTGCATCTACAACTGTGGGTTTTTGTAAGTTTGTTCTCACCTAGTTGTATTCACCTAGTTGTGTTTGCTAGGTTTGATATTCAGATCTTTGGTCCCACCTCTCAACCATCAATCTTGTAATCAAGCTCAAGTAGTTTTCCAGAAGTTATGTAACTCATAACTCTCAGCTCTGTTGGAAAAAAGGCTGGGGCTGCATATTCAATTATTTGTCTCGCATAGGTTGAAAAAAAAGGTTCATTCTTCTTTACACAAGTTAGAAATGTTACTTTGAACATGTTCTATCCAAGTCGGATAATTAATTAATGTTCTTAATCCGGATAGACCTGCGTTCGAGCCTGTCGAAACGGTTGCAATTACAGGGCACATATTGTCCTCTCCTGTAGCAGCATCAGGTTCGATAGATTCTCTGGACAGCCGATGATTGACCTTCTGGCAGTTCTCACGTTGACACATTTAAAACAGTTTTTTTTTATAAAAAAAAACAAAAAAACGCGACATTCCTTAGATGTTTAAATTTTTTATCTCTGTCCGTGTATGTGTCTTGAGTTGAGTTTTGATTCCTTGTGTTTCTTGATTCCGTGTGTGTCTTGATTCCGTCTGTGCCTTGATTCATTGTGTTTCTTGATTCCGTGTGTGTCTTGATTCCGTCTGTGCCTTGATTCATTGTGTTTCTTGATTCCGTGTGTGTCTTGATTCCGTCTGTGCCTTGATTCATTGTGTTTCTTGAGTCCGTGTGTGTCTTGATTCAGTGTGTGTCTTGATTCCGTGTGTGTCTTGATTCCGTGTGTGTCTTGATTCCTTGTGTTTCTTGATTCCGTGCGTGTCTTGATTCCTTGTGTTTCTTGATTCCGTCTGTGCCTTGATTCCTTGTGTGTCTTGATTCCGTGTGTGTCTTGATTCCGTCTGTGCCTTGATTCCTTGTGTTTCTTGATTCCGTGTGTGTCTTGATTCCTTGTGTGTCTTGATTTCTTGTGATTCTTGATTCCGTGCGTGTCTTGATTCCGTGTGTGTCTTGATTCCCTCTGTGCCTTGATTCCTTGTGTTTCTTGATTCCGTGTGTGTCTTGATTCCGTTTGTGTCTTGATTCCTTGTGTTTCTTGATTCCGTGTGTGTCTTGATTCCGTGTGTTTCTTGATTTCTTGTGTTTCTTGATTCCGTGTGTGTCTTGATTCCGTTTGTGTCTTGATTCCTTGTGTTTCTTGATTCCGTGTGTGTCTTGATTCCGTGTGTTTCTTGATTCCTTGTGTTTCTTGATTCCGTGTGTGTCTTGATTCCGTTTGTGTCTTGATTCTTTGTGTTTCTTGATTCCGTGTGTGTCTTGATTCCGTGTGTTTCATGATTCCGTGTGTGTCTTGATTTCGTGTGTTTCATGATTCCGTGTGTGTCTTGATTCCGTGTGTTTCTTGATTTCGTGTATGTCTTGATTCCTTTTGTTTCTTGATTCCTTGTGTGTCTTGATTCCGTGTGTGTCTTGATTCCGTGTGTGTCTTGATTCCTTGTGTTTCTTGGTTCCTTGTGTTTCTTGATTCCGTGTGTTTCTTGATTCCTTGTGTTTCTTGATTCCTTGTGTTTCTTGATTCCGTGTGTTTCTTGATTCCTTGTGTTTCTTGATTCCTTGTGTTTCTTGATTCCTTGTGTTTCTTGATTCCGTGTGTTTCTTGATTCCTTGTGTTTCTTGATTCCTTGTGTTTCTTGATTCCGTGTGTTTCTTGATTCCTTGTGTTTCTTTATTCCTTGTGTTTCTTGATTCCTTGTGTTTCTTGATTCCGTCTGTGCCTTGATTCCTTATGTGTCCTGATTTCGTGTGTGTCTCCTGAGTGTGTCTTGTTTCCGCGTGTCTTGATTCCGTATGTTCCCGTGTCCGTCAGAGTCTTAGGTTAGGTTAGTTAGTGTCCGTGTCCGTGCCATTATCCCTGGGGTTTTGAGTCCAGGATGCCATTTGTGTCCCCTCAAATTGCCTCCCTTATCTCCACCTTGGGATCGTGTCAGTGTCCATGTGTGTCTTGATTCTGTGTGTGTCTTGAGTCCGTGTGTGTCTTGAGTCCGTGTATTGATTCCGTGTGTCCGTGTCCGTTAGAGTCTATGAGTGTCCGTATCCGTGTCCGTGTCCGTGTCATTATCCCTGGGGTATTGAGTCCAGGATGTCATTTGTGTCCCCTCAAATTGCCTCCCTTATCTCCACCTTGGGATCGTGTCAGTGTCCATGTGTGTCTTGATTCCGTGTGTGTCTTGAGTCCGCGTGTGTCTTGAATCCGTGTGTGTCTTGAGTCCATGTGTGTCTTGAGTCCGTGTGTGTCTTGATTCCGCGTGTGTCTTGAGTCTGCGTGTGTCTTGAGTCCGCGTGTGTCTTGAGTCCGTGTGTGTCTTGATTCCGCGTGTGTCTTGAGTCCTTGTGTCTCCTGCAGCCGTGTGCGTCTTGATTCCGTGTGTCCGGGTGTCTTTGGGGTTTTGGGTCCAGGAAGCTATTTGTGTCGACCCAAATTGCCTCCCTTCTCCCCACCTGAAATCCAGGTGGATTGAAAGACCTGCCCGAGGTCAGTGGATCCAGGTATCCGTCCGTGGGCCCCCGGATTTCAACCCTTCCCCACATTCCAAGGGGTCAGTCAATCAATCTTCAGCTATCCAGAGAATCTATCGAAACTGATGCTCCTACAGGAGGGGACACACAGATAAATCTGTGCCCTGTACTTGCAACCGTTCCGACAGGCTCGAACGCAGGTCTATCCGGATTAAGAACATGTTCTATCCGACTAGGCCACGCTGGAGTTGCCTTCTGAATCAAATTTTGCACTTGTATTTATATCTCGTAGTAAGGTTAGTTAGTGTCTATTTATCAACATTTGCAATGACTGACGTGTGAAGTTGTGAGTTTGTGTTGAGAGTTAGAAATACATGACAGCTTATTCGATGAGGTTGCGGTCCAGTGAGGCAGTTTCATGAATGAATATTGGAGAATTTAGGCAAACTGACGTGTGTGTGTGTGTGTTTAAAGGTATGTATTATTTAATATTTAGTGTGGTGTGTGTGTGTCCAAATGAGATTGTGAATGGTAAACAAGCAATCCAATACCTAATATGTGCTAATCTAGGCCTCGTTTTGTATACATATATATATGTGTTTTACTAGGGAATGAAAATCCGGTTTGTTTTATTCTAAGTTTTTTCAACAATAAATAGTACATACGCGAACGAACGGTTCGGCTGGTAAGTATAGCGTTGTGGCGGTCATTTTCTCTGTTAGGCGGGGGTCGGGGGAGGGGGCGGGGGTGGTCTCTGGTAATTGTGGTATGGGGGGTAGTTATATTTGGGCCTCGGTTGGGGGGTAGGGTGTTGGTAGGGGGGGTGGGGGCCGAGGGAGCAGCAGTGGGGGGGCCTGAGGGGTGGGGGGAGGGAAAGGCATGGAGTTGCCAGTTAATCATTAAGATATTAATTTGTAAAGATAGGTTATATAAGGAAAGATGTTTAGGAAGGAATAAGAAAAGTGTTTCGAACTGATGAAAGTATATGAGTTATAGTGATTCATGTTAGAAGAAAGATATGTGCTTTAAAAGGTGAAGAGATTTGTAAAGGACTTTATCTGCTTAATAATATATTAATTAACGGTAAATGACCATTGGAGATAGATATTCAACAGCATAAAGAGTGGACAAGTTTTAGCAGGAAGGCCGGCACAGAGAGAGAGAATGGACTGATAAATAGTTAGACATTTTTTCTCGAATGGTATACTCTAATAATCATAGGTACATATTTCAGAGCGCGACATTCGTGCGCGCGCGCGTACACACACATATATACACACACACACACATATACACACACACACACACACACACACATATACACACACACACACACACACACACACACACACACACACACACACACACACACAAACACACACACACACACACACACACACACACAAACACACACACACACACACACACACACACACACACACACACACACACACACACACACACACACACACACACACACACACACACACGCACACACACACATATATATACAAACATACATACAGTCTCGACAGTCAAATTGCAGAAACTGTCACAATTATGACAAGGATCACTCATATTGGATATATACACACACAGATAAATTCACGTGGATAAGTCACTCCAATTACACGTATGTACACACACAGACAACATATTTCAGTGAGTGTGGCCCATAGTATACATTAATACTCACACATGCCAGCCCATTCACTATTAATTGGTGTACATATTCATTCACACACATGTTTATGTGTCTCTTTCTTATAAAATACACACATACTGAAAGGAATCTTTGAGAACATTATATACCACATATGTCAGACCAATCCCCAAGTATGCAGCTCCAGCATGGAGTCCACATCTAGTCAAGCATAAGACTAAACTGGAAAAGGTTCAAAGGTTTGCCATCAGACTAGAACCCGAGCTAAGAGGTATGAGCTACGAGGAGAGACTACGGGAATTAAACCTCACTTCGTTGGAAGACAGAAGAGTTAAGGGGGACATGATCACCACATTCAAGATTCTCAAGGGAATCGATAGGGTAGATAAAGGTAGGCTATTTAAAACAAGGGGCACACGTACTAGGGGACACAGGTGGAAACTGAGTGCCCAAATGAGCCACAGAGATATTAGAAAGAACTTTTTTAGTGTCAGAGTAGTTGACAAATGGAATGCATTAGGAAGTGATGTGGTGGAGGCTGACTCCATACACAGTTTCAAGTGTAGATATGATAGAGCCCAATAGGCTCAGGAACCAGTACTCCTGTTGATTGACGGTTGAGAGGCGGGACCAAAGAGCCAGAGCTCAACCCCCGCAAGCACAATAAGGTGAGTACAATTAGGTGAGTACACACAAACTCATTGTTAATTTTCCCTGGAACACAACCCGACAAACCGTTTAACAACCAGGTACCCATTCACTGCTTCGTGAAGAGAATCGTTAAGTTAAGGATTGGTGCCTAGTCAATCCGCTCTTCCCCTGCCAGCCAGGATATGAACCCAGGCGAAATCGCTTGAGAAGCGCGAGGTGAGTGCCTTACCACTGATCCACAGGGACTGCCCAAATATGAATGCCATCAGCAGCACTAGCAGTTGGTGTTACCAGGCAGGTTACCCATCCAATTACTAACCAAATTGAAAGTTGCTTAACTTGGCTAATGGGACGATAAGCAGTGTCCTTTAAGTGGTAGTATGGCCGTTGTTATTGTATACAAGTGGTAACCAATAACTTGTGAGTGAGTGAGTGAGTGATGATAATGGTAACTGCGGCGGAGGATACTCACACATACCAGCCAATTCTCCATTAATGATAGTTCTTATAGTCAAACAAACCAACCAAAAGTGGACTATAGCACCAACATGGAAATGTTTGGATGCCATTGATCTCGCACAAATCGCTTATAAATGCCACCCGCCGCTATTTATAAAACCTAAACAATCCTCTTCTAAGCACGAATGACTACTCTTAGGCCTTGGATTATGTTCTCTTAGGCTTCATTGAGTCAATACATATAACTTCTTTGAGTCGGGGGACAGGCAGACAGGCAGTCTATATATACATGTTAGGCCCATAAAGTGGTCTCCCACTTTATGCCCACCCCACAAGGTTAAACTAACCCTCACTCACCAGGATGCTAGTAGCTCACTAACTCCTGGATACCTATTTACTGCTAGGTGAACAGGTGCATTGGGTGATAGGAAACGCTACCAACAATTACAGCCCTACCCGACCGCGATTCGAACCCTGGAATCCCTTATTGAGAGTCGAGAAGGAACACATCATTCATGTTACATATATGTGTACTCACCTATTTGTGCCAGGAGGATCGAGCATTAATCTTAGAGTCTGCCTTTAAGCCGTCGGTTGTTTATAGCAATAACTCTTGGCCTATTTCCTAACTTAACCTAGCCTAACCTATACCCTACCCTAACCTATAACCTACCACAATCTAAAACCAAACCTAATATAACCTAACCTAATCTAAATCTAACCTAACCTACACCTAAACCCAATCTACCTAACTAAGCTAACCTAACCAAACCAAACCTAACTAACCTAACCAAACCTAACCTAACTAACCTAACCTAACTAATCTAACCTAACCTAACTAACGTAACCTAACTAACGCAACCTAACCTAACCTAACCAAACCTAACCTAACTAACCTAACCTAACCTAACCTAACCTAACTAACCTAACCTAAACCTAACCAAACCTAACCTAACCTAACCTAACCTAACTAATGTAACCTAACCTAACCTAACCAAACCTAACCTAACTAACCTAACCTAACCTAACCTAAACCTAACCAAACCTAACCTAACTAACCTAACCTAACCTAACCTAACCTAAACCTAACCTAACCTAACCTAACCTAACCTAACCTAAACCTAACCTAACCTAACCAAACCTAACCTAACCAAACTTAACCTAACCTAACCTAACCTAACCAAACTTAACCTAACCTAACCTAACCAACACCCACCTCACAAGATCGAACACCCTGACTGACCCTCACTAGGATGCAACCCTACATGAAGCTCATAACTCCTGGATACCTGTTTACTGCTAGGAGAACAGAGGCATTAGGTGATAGGAAACGCTACCAATAATTTCAGTCCTGCCTGGCCGGGTTTCGATCCAGGAATCCCCGATCGTTAGTCTAGAAGGAACACATACATGTTTCATATTTCTGTGTACTCACCTATTTGTACTTGCAGGACTGAGCATCAGTTTTTGAACGCTGACAATATAGCCGCCGGTTGTTTAAAGCAATGACTCCTGGTCTATTTTCCTGTCATATCAACTTTTAAAATTATGAATGGAGTTTGCATCTACAACTGTGGGTTTTTGTAAGTTTGTTCTCACCTAGTTGTATTCACCTAGTTGTGTTTGCTAGGTTTGATATTCAGATCTTTGGTCCCACCTCTCAACCATCAATCTTGTAATCAAGCTCAAGTAGTTTTCCAGAAGTTATGTAACTCATAACTCTCAGCTCTGTTGGAAAAAAGGCTGGGGCTGCATATTCAATTATTTGTCTCGCATAGGTTGAAAAAAAAGGTTCATTCTTCTTTACACAAGTTAGAAATGTTACTTTGAACATGTTCTATCCAAGTCGGATAATTAATTAATGTTCTTAATCCGGATAGACCTGCGTTCGAGCCTGTCGAAACGGTTGCAATTACAGGGCACATATTGTCCTCTCCTGTAGCAGCATCAGGTTCGATAGATTCTCTGGACAGCCGATGATTGACCTTCTGGCAGTTCTCACGTTGACACATTTAAAACAGTTTTTTTTTATAAAAAAAAACAAAAAAACGCGACATTCCTTAGATGTTTAAATTTTTTATCTCTGTCCGTGTATGTGTCTTGAGTTGAGTTTTGATTCCTTGTGTTTCTTGATTCCGTGTGTGTCTTGATTCCGTCTGTGCCTTGATTCATTGTGTTTCTTGATTCCGTGTGTGTCTTGATTCCGTCTGTGCCTTGATTCATTGTGTTTCTTGATTCCGTGTGTGTCTTGATTCCGTCTGTGCCTTGATTCATTGTGTTTCTTGAGTCCGTGTGTGTCTTGATTCAGTGTGTGTCTTGATTCCGTGTGTGTCTTGATTCCGTGTGTGTCTTGATTCCTTGTGTTTCTTGATTCCGTGCGTGTCTTGATTCCTTGTGTTTCTTGATTCCGTGCGTGTCTTGATTCAGTGTGTGTCTTGATTCCGTGTGTGTCTTGATCCCGTTTGTGTCTTGATTCCTTGTGTTTCTTGATTCCTTGTGTGTCTTGATTCCTTGTGTGTCTTGATTCCGTCTATGCCTTGATTCCTTGTGTTTCTTGATTCCGTGTGTGTCTTGATTCCGTTTGAGTCTTGATTCCTTGTGTTTCTTGAATCCGTGTGTGTCTTGATTCCGTGTGTGTCTTGATTCCGTCTGTGCCTTGATTCCTTGTGTGTCTTGATTCCGTGTGTGTCTTGATTCCGTCTGTGCCTTGATTCCTTGTGTTTCTTGATTCCGTGTGTGTCTTGATTCCTTGTGTGTCTTGATTTCTTGTGATTCTTGATTCCGTGCGTGTCTTGATTCCGTGTGTGTCTTGATTCCCTCTGTGCCTTGATTCCTTGTGTTTCTTGATTCCGTGTGTGTCTTGATTCCGTTTGTGTCTTGATTCCTTGTGTTTCTTGATTCCGTGTGTGTCTTGATTCCGTGTGTTTCTTGATTTCTTGTGTTTCTTGATTCCGTGTGTGTCTTGATTCCGTTTGTGTCTTGATTCCTTGTGTTTCTTGATTCCGTGTGTGTCTTGATTCCGTGTGTTTCTTGATTCCTTGTGTTTCTTGATTCCGTGTGTGTCTTGATTCCGTTTGTGTCTTGATTCTTTGTGTTTCTTGATTCCGTGTGTGTCTTGATTCCGTGTGTTTCATGATTCCGTGTGTGTCTTGATTTCGTGTGTTTCATGATTCCGTGTGTGTCTTGATTCCGTGTGTTTCTTGATTTCGTGTATGTCTTGATTCCTTTTGTTTCTTGATTCCTTGTGTGTCTTGATTCCGTGTGTGTCTTGATTCCGTGTGTGTCTTGATTCCTTGTGTTTCTTGGTTCCTTGTGTTTCTTGATTCCGTGTGTTTCTTGATTCCTTGTGTTTCTTGATTCCTTGTGTTTCTTGATTCCGTGTGTTTCTTGATTCCTTGTGTTTCTTGATTCCTTGTGTTTCTTGATTCCTTGTGTTTCTTGATTCCGTGTGTTTCTTGATTCCTTGTGTTTCTTGATTCCTTGTGTTTCTTGATTCCGTGTGTTTCTTGATTCCTTGTGTTTCTTTATTCCTTGTGTTTCTTGATTCCTTGTGTTTCTTGATTCCGTCTGTGCCTTGATTCCTTATGTGTCCTGATTTCGTGTGTGTCTCCTGAGTGTGTCTTGTTTCCGCGTGTCTTGATTCCGTATGTTCCCGTGTCCGTCAGAGTCTTAGGTTAGGTTAGTTAGTGTCCGTGTCCGTGCCATTATCCCTGGGGTTTTGAGTCCAGGATGCCATTTGTGTCCCCTCAAATTGCCTCCCTTATCTCCACCTTGGGATCGTGTCAGTGTCCATGTGTGTCTTGATTCTGTGTGTGTCTTGAGTCCGTGTGTGTCTTGAGTCCGTGTATTGATTCCGTGTGTCCGTGTCCGTTAGAGTCTATGAGTGTCCGTATCCGTGTCCGTGTCCGTGTCATTATCCCTGGGGTATTGAGTCCAGGATGTCATTTGTGTCCCCTCAAATTGCCTCCCTTATCTCCACCTTGGGATCGTGTCAGTGTCCATGTGTGTCTTGATTCCGTGTGTGTCTTGAGTCCGCGTGTGTCTTGAATCCGTGTGTGTCTTGAGTCCATGTGTGTCTTGAGTCCGTGTGTGTCTTGATTCCGCGTGTGTCTTGAGTCTGCGTGTGTCTTGAGTCCGCGTGTGTCTTGAGTCCGTGTGTGTCTTGATTCCGCGTGTGTCTTGAGTCCTTGTGTCTCCTGCAGCCGTGTGCGTCTTGATTCCGTGTGTCCGGGTGTCTTTGGGGTTTTGGGTCCAGGAAGCTATTTGTGTCGACCCAAATTGCCTCCCTTCTCCCCACCTGAAATCCAGGTGGATTGAAAGACCTGCCCGAGGTCAGTGGATCCAGGTATCCGTCCGTGGGCCCCCGGATTTCAACCCTTCCCCACATTCCAAGGGGTCAGTCAATCAATCTTCAGCTATCCAGAGAATCTATCGAAACTGATGCTCCTACAGGAGGGGACACACAGATAAATCTGTGCCCTGTACTTGCAACCGTTCCGACAGGCTCGAACGCAGGTCTATCCGGATTAAGAACATGTTCTATCCGACTAGGCCACGCTGGAGTTGCCTTCTGAATCAAATTTTGCACTTGTATTTATATCTCGTAGTAAGGTTAGTTAGTGTCTATTTATCAACATTTGCAATGACTGACGTGTGAAGTTGTGAGTTTGTGTTGAGAGTTAGAAATACATGACAGCTTATTCGATGAGGTTGCGGTCCAGTGAGGCAGTTTCATGAATGAATATTGGAGAATTTAGGCAAACTGACGTGTGTGTGTGTGTGTTTAAAGGTATGTATTATTTAATATTTAGTGTGGTGTGTGTGTGTCCAAATGAGATTGTGAATGGTAAACAAGCAATCCAATACCTAATATGTGCTAATCTAGGCCTCGTTTTGTATACATATATATATGTGTTTTACTAGGGAATGAAAATCCGGTTTGTTTTATTCTAAGTTTTTTCAACAATAAATAGTACATACGCGAACGAACGGTTCGGCTGGTAAGTATAGCGTTGTGGCGGTCATTTTCTCTGTTAGGCGGGGGTCGGGGGAGGGGGCGGGGGTGGTCTCTGGTAATTGTGGTATGGGGGGTAGTTATATTTGGGCCTCGGTTGGGGGGTAGGGTGTTGGTAGGGGGGGTGGGGGCCGAGGGAGCAGCAGTGGGGGGGCCTGAGGGGTGGGGGGAGGGAAAGGCATGGAGTTGCCAGTTAATCATTAAGATATTAATTTGTAAAGATAGGTTATATAAGGAAAGATGTTTAGGAAGGAATAAGAAAAGTGTTTCGAACTGATGAAAGTATATGAGTTATAGTGATTCATGTTAGAAGAAAGATATGTGCTTTAAAAGGTGAAGAGATTTGTAAAGGACTTTATCTGCTTAATAATATATTAATTAACGGTAAATGACCATTGGAGATAGATATTCAACAGCATAAAGAGTGGACAAGTTTTAGCAGGAAGGCCGGCACAGAGAGAGAGAATGGACTGATAAATAGTTAGACATTTTTTCTCGAATGGTATACTCTAATAATCATAGGTACATATTTCAGAGCGCGACATTCGTGCGCGCGCGCGTACACACACATATATACACACACACACACATATACACACACACACACACACACACACATATACACACACACACACACACACACACACACACACACACACACACACACACACACACACAAACACACACACACACACACACACACACACAAACACACACACACACACACACACACACACACACACACACACACACACACACACACACACACACACACACACGCACACACACACATATATATACAAACATACATACAGTCTCGACAGTCAAATTGCAGAAACTGTCACAATTATGACAAGGATCACTCATATTGGATATATACACACACAGATAAATTCACGTGGATAAGTCACTCCAATTACACGTATGTACACACACAGACAACATATTTCAGTGAGTGTGGCCCATAGTATACATTAATACTCACACATGCCAGCCCATTCACTATTAATTGGTGTACATATTCATTCACACACATGTTTATGTGTCTCTTTCTTATAAAATACACACATACTGAAAGGAATCTTTGAGAACATTATATACCACATATGTCAGACCAATCCCCAAGTATGCAGCTCCAGCATGGAGTCCACATCTAGTCAAGCATAAGACTAAACTGGAAAAGGTTCAAAGGTTTGCCATCAGACTAGAACCCGAGCTAAGAGGTATGAGCTACGAGGAGAGACTACGGGAATTAAACCTCACTTCGTTGGAAGACAGAAGAGTTAAGGGGGACATGATCACCACATTCAAGATTCTCAAGGGAATCGATAGGGTAGATAAAGGTAGGCTATTTAAAACAAGGGGCACACGTACTAGGGGACACAGGTGGAAACTGAGTGCCCAAATGAGCCACAGAGATATTAGAAAGAACTTTTTTAGTGTCAGAGTAGTTGACAAATGGAATGCATTAGGAAGTGATGTGGTGGAGGCTGACTCCATACACAGTTTCAAGTGTAGATATGATAGAGCCCAATAGGCTCAGGAACCAGTACTCCTGTTGATTGACGGTTGAGAGGCGGGACCAAAGAGCCAGAGCTCAACCCCCGCAAGCACAATAAGGTGAGTACAATTAGGTGAGTACACACAAACTCATTGTTAATTTTCCCTGGAACACAACCCGACAAACCGTTTAACAACCAGGTACCCATTCACTGCTTCGTGAAGAGAATCGTTAAGTTAAGGATTGGTGCCTAGTCAATCCGCTCTTCCCCTGCCAGCCAGGATATGAACCCAGGCGAAATCGCTTGAGAAGCGCGAGGTGAGTGCCTTACCACTGATCCACAGGGACTGCCCAAATATGAATGCCATCAGCAGCACTAGCAGTTGGTGTTACCAGGCAGGTTACCCATCCAATTACTAACCAAATTGAAAGTTGCTTAACTTGGCTAATGGGACGAGAAGCAGTGTCCTTTAAGTGGTAGTATGGCCGTTGTTATTGTATACAAGTGGTAACCAATAACTTGTGAGTGAGTGAGTGAGTGAGTGATGATAATGGTAACTGCGGCGGAGGATACTCACACATACCAGCCAATTCTCCATTAATGATAGTTCTTATAGTCAAACAAACCAACCAAAAGTGGACTATAGCACCAACATGGAAATGTTTGGATGCCATTGATCTCGCACAAATCGCTTATAAATGCCACCCGCCGCTATTTATAAAACCTAAACAATCCTCTTCTAAGCACGAATGACTACTCTTAGGCCTTGGATTATGTTCTCTTAGGCTTCATTGAGTCAATACATATAACTTCTTTGAGTCGGGGGACAGGCAGACAGGCAGTCTATATATACATGTTAGGCCCATAAAGTGGTCTCCAACACCCACCCCACAAGGTTAAACTAACCCTCACTCACCAGGATGCTAGTAGCTCACTAACTCCTGGATACCTATTTACTGCTAGGTGAACAGGTGCATTGGGTGATAGGAAACGCTACCAACAATTACAGCCCTACCCGACCGCGATTCGAACCCTGGAATCCCTTATTGAGAGTCGAGAAGGAACACATCATTCATGTTACATATATGTGTACTCACCTATTTGTGCCAGGAGGATCGAGCATTAATCTTAGAGTCTGCCTTTAAGCCGTCGGTTGTTTATAGCAATAACTCTTGGCCTATTTCCTAACTTAACCTAGCCTAACCTATACCCTACCCTAACCTATAACCTACCACAATCTAAAACCAAACCTAATATAACCTAACCTAATCTAAATCTAACCTAACCTACACCTAAACCCAATCTACCTAACTAAGCTAACCTAACCAAACCAAACCTAACTAACCTAACCAAACCTAACCTAACTAACCTAACCTAACTAATCTAACCTAACCTAACTAACGTAACCTAACTAACGCAACCTAACCTAACCTAACCAAACCTAACCTAACTAACCTAACCTAACCTAACCTAACCTAACTAACCTAACCTAAACCTAACCAAACCTAACCTAACCTAACCTAACCTAACTAATGTAACCTAACCTAACCTAACCAAACCTAACCTAACTAACCTAACCTAACCTAACCTAAACCTAACCAAACCTAACCTAACCTAACCTAACCTAACCTAACCTAAACCTAACCTAACCTAACCTAACCTAACCTAACCTAAACCTAACCTAACCTAACCAAACCTAACCTAACCAAACTTAACCTAACCTAACCTAACCTAACCAAACTTAACCTAACCTAACCTAACCAACACCCACCTCACAAGATCGAACACCCTGACTGACCCTCACTAGGATGCAACCCTACATGAAGCTCATAACTCCTGGATACCTGTTTACTGCTAGGAGAACAGAGGCATTAGGTGATAGGAAACGCTACCAATAATTTCAGTCCTGCCTGGCCGGGTTTCGATCCAGGAATCCCCGATCGTTAGTCTAGAAGGAACACATACATGTTTCATATTTCTGTGTACTCACCTATTTGTACTTGCAGGACTGAGCATCAGTTTTTGAACGCTGACAATATAGCCGCCGGTTGTTTAAAGCAATGACTCCTGGTCTATTTTCCTGTCATATCAACTTTTAAAATTATGAATGGAGTTTGCATCTACAACTGTGGGTTTTTGTAAGTTTGTTCTCACCTAGTTGTATTCACCTAGTTGTGTTTGCTAGGTTTGATATTCAGATCTTTGGTCCCACCTCTCAACCATCAATCTTGTAATCAAGCTCAAGTAGTTTTCCAGAAGTTATGTAACTCATAACTCTCAGCTCTGTTGGAAAAAAGGCTGGGGCTGCATATTCAATTATTTGTCTCGCATAGGTTGAAAAAAAAGGTTCATTCTTCTTTACACAAGTTAGAAATGTTACTTTGAACATGTTCTATCCAAGTCGGATAATTAATTAATGTTCTTAATCCGGATAGACCTGCGTTCGAGCCTGTCGAAACGGTTGCAATTACAGGGCACATATTGTCCTCTCCTGTAGCAGCATCAGGTTCGATAGATTCTCTGGACAGCCGATGATTGACCTTCTGGCAGTTCTCACGTTGACACATTTAAAACTGTTTTTTTTTTGATAAAAAAAAAAACAAAAAAACGCCACATTCCTTAGATGTTTAAATTTTTTATCTCTGTCCGTGTATGTGTCTTGAGTTGAGTTTTGATTCCTTGTGTTTCTTGATTCCGTGTGTGTCTTGATTCCGTCTGTGCCTTGATTCATTGTGTTTCTTGAGTCCGTGTGTGTCTTGATTCAGTGTGTGTCTTGATTCCGTGTGTGTCTTGATTCCGTGTGTGTCTTGATTCCTTGTGTTTCTTGATTCCGTGCGTGTCTTGATTCCTTGTGTTTCTTGATTCCGTGCGTGTCTTGATTCAGTGTGTGTCTTGATTCCGTGTGTGTCTTGATCCCGTTTGTGTCTTGATTCCTTGTGTTTCTTGATTCCTTGTGTGTCTTGATTCCTTGTGTGTCTTGATTCCGTCTATGCCTTGATTCCTTGTGTTTCTTGATTCCGTGTGTGTCTTGATTCCGTTTGAGTCTTGATTCCTTGTGTTTCTTGAATCCGTGTGTGTCTTGATTCCGTGTGTGTCTTGATTCCGTCTGTGCCTTGATTCCTTGTGTGTCTTGATTCCGTGTGTGTCTTGATTCCGTCTGTGCCTTGATTCCTTGTGTTTCTTGATTCCGTGTGTGTCTTGATTCCTTGTGTGTCTTGATTTCTTGTGATTCTTGATTCCGTGCGTGTCTTGATTCCGTGCGTGTCTTGATTCCGTGTGTGTCTTGATTCCCTCTGTGCCTTGATTCCTTGTGTTTCTTGATTCCGTGTGTGTCTTGATTCCGTTTGTGTCTTGATTCCGTGTGTGTCTTGATTCCGTGTGTTTCTTGATTTCTTGTGTTTCTTGATTCCGTGTGTGTCTTGATTCCGTTTGTGTCTTGATTCCTTGTGTTTCTTGTTTCCGTGTGTGTCTTGATTCCGTGTGTTTCTTGATTCCTTGTGTTTCTTGATTCCGTGTGTGTCTTGATTCCGTTTGTGTCTTGATTCTTTGTGTTTCTTGATTCCGTGTGTGTCTTGATTCCGTGTGTTTCATGATTCCGTGTGTGTCTTGATTTCGTGTGTTTCATGATTCCGTGTGTGTCTTGATTCCGTGTGTTTCTTGATTTCGTGTATGTCTTGATTCCTTTTGTTTCTTGATTCCTTGTGTGTCTTGATTCCGTGTGTGTCTTGATTCCGTGTGTGTCTTGATTCCTTGTGTTTCTTGGTTCCTTGTGTTTCTTGATTCCGTGTGTTTCTTGATTCCTTGTGTTTCTTGATTCCTTGTGTTTCTTGATTCCGTGTGTTTCTTGATTCCTTGTGTTTCTTGATTCCTTGTGTTTCTTGATTCCTTGTGTTTCTTGATTCCGTGTGTTTCTTGATTCCTTGTGTTTCTTGATTCCTTGTGTTTCTTGATTCCGTGTGTTTCTTGATTCCTTGTGTTTCTTGATTCCTTGTGTTTCTTGATTCCTTGTGTTTCTTGATTCCGTCTGTGCCTTGATTCCTTATGTGTCCTGATTTCGTGTGTGTCTCCTGAGTGTGTCTTGTTTCCGCGTGTCTTGATTCCGTATGTTCCCGTGTCCGTCAGAGTCTTAGGTTAGGTTAGTTAGTGTCCGTGTCCGTGCCATTATCCCTGGGGTTTTGAGTCCAGGATGCCATTTGTGTCCCCTCAAATTGCCTCCCTTATCTCCACCTTGGGATCGTGTCAGTGTCCATGTGTGTCTTGATTCTGTGTGTGTCTTGAGTCCGTGTGTGTCTTGAGTCCGTGTATTGATTCCGTGTGTCCGTGTCCGTTAGAGTCTATGAGTGTCCGTATCCGTGTCCGTGTCCGTGTCATTATCCCTGGGGTATTGAGTCCAGGATGCCATTTGTGTCCCCTCAAATTGCCTCCCTTATCTCCACCTTGGGATCGTGTCAGTGTCCATGTGTGTCTTGATTCCGTGTGTGTCTTGAGTCCATGTGTGTCTTGAGTCCGTGTGTGTCTTGATTCCGCGTGTGTCTTGAGTCTGCGTGTGTCTTGAGTCCGCGTGTGTCTTGAGTCCGTGTGTGTCTTGATTCCGCGTGTGTCTTGAGTCCTTGTGTCTCCTGCAGCCGTGTGCGTCTTGATTCCGTGTGTCCGGGTGTCTTTGGGGTTTTGGGTCCAGGAAGCTATTTGTGTCGACCCAAATTGCCTCCCTTCTCCCCACCTGAAATCCAGGTGGATTGAAAGACCTGCCCGAGGTCAGTGGATCCAGGTATCCGTCCGTGGGCCCCCGGATTTCAACCCTTCCCCACATTCCAAGGGGTCAGTCAATCAATCTTCAGCTATCCAGAGAATCTATCGAAACTGATGCTCCTACAGGAGGGGACACACAGATAAATCTGTGCCCTGTACTTGCAACCGTTCCGACAGGCTCGAACGCAGGTCTATCCGGATTAAGAACATGTTCTATCCGACTAGGCCACGCTGGAGTTGCCTTCTGAATCAAATTTTGCACTTGTATTTATATCTCGTAGTAAGGTTAGTTAGTGTCTATTTATCAACATTTGCAATGACTGACGTGTGAAGTTGTGAGTTTGTGTTGAGAGTTAGAAATACATGACAGCTTATTCGATGAGGTTGCGGTCCAGTGAGGCAGTTTCATGAATGAATATTGGAGAATTTAGGCAAACTGACGTGTGTGTGTGTGTGTTTAAAGATATGTATTATTTAATATTTAGTGTGGTGTGTGTGTGTCCAAATGAGATTGTGAATGGTAAACAAGCAATCCAATACCTAATATGTGCTAATCTAGGCCTCGTTTTGTATACATATATATATGTGTTTTACTAGGGAATGAAAATCCGGTTTGTTTTATTCTAAGTTTTTTCAACAATAAATAGTACATACGCGAACGAACGGTTCGGCTGGTAAGTATAGCGTTGTGGCGGTCATTTTCTCTGTTAGGCGGGGGTCGGGGGAGGGGGCGGGGGTGGTCTCTGGTAATTGTGGTATGGGGGGTAGTTATATTTGGGCCTCGGTTGGGGGGTAGGGTGTTGGTAGGGGGGGTGGGGGCCGAGGGAGCAGCAGTGGGGGGGCCTGAGGGGTGGGGGGAGGGAAAGGCATGGAGTTGCCAGTTAATCATTAAGATATTAATTTGTAAAGATAGGTTATATAAGGAAAGATGTTTAGGAAGGAATAAGAAAAGTGTTTCGAACTGATGAAAGTATATGAGTTATAGTGATTCATGTTAGAAGAAAGATATGTGCTTTAAAAGGTGAAGAGATTTGTAAAGGACTTTATCTGCTTAATAATATATTAATTAACGGTAAATGACCATTGGAGATAGATATTCAACAGCATAATGAGTGGACAAGTTTTAGCAGGAAGGCCGGCATAGAGAGAGAATGGACCGATAAATAGTTAGACATTTTTTCTCGAATGGTATACTCTAATAATCATAGGTACATATTTCAGAGCGCGACATTCGTGCGCGCGCGCGTACACACACATATATACACACACACACACATATACACACACACACACACACACACACATATACACACACACACACACACACACACACACACACACACACACACACACACACACACACAAACACACACACACACACACACACACACACAAACACACACACACACACACACACACACACACACACACACACACACACACACACACACACACACACACACACACACACACACACACACACACGCACACACACACATATATATACAAACATACATACAGTCTCGACAGTCAAATTGCAGAAACTGTCACAATTATGACAAGGATCACTCATATTGGATATATACACACACAGATAAATTCACGTGGATAAGTCACTCCAATTACACGTATGTACACACACAGACAACATATTTCAGTGAGTGTGGCCCATAGTATACATTAATACTCACACATGCCAGCCCATTCACTATTAATTGGTGTACATATTCATTCACACACATGTTTATGTGTCTCTTTCTTATAAAATACACACATACTGAAAGGAATCTTTGAGAACATTATATACCACATATGTCAGACCAATCCCCAAGTATGCAGCTCCAGCATGGAGTCCACATCTAGTCAAGCATAAGACTAAACTGGAAAAGGTTCAAAGGTTTGCCATCAGACTAGAACCCGAGCTAAGAGGTATGAGCTACGAGGAGAGACTACGGGAATTAAACCTCACTTCGTTGGAAGACAGAAGAGTTAAGGGGGACATGATCACCACATTCAAGATTCTCAAGGGAATCGATAGGGTAGATAAAGGTAGGCTATTTAAAACAAGGGGCACACGTACTAGGGGACACAGGTGGAAACTGAGTGCCCAAATGAGCCACAGAGATATTAGAAAGAACTTTTTTAGTGTCAGAGTAGTTGACAAATGGAATGCATTAGGAAGTGATGTGGTGGAGGCTGACTCCATACACAGTTTCAAGTGTAGATATGATAGAGCCCAATAGGCTCAGGAACCAGTACTCCTGTTGATTGACGGTTGAGAGGCGGGACCAAAGAGCCAGAGCTCAACCCCCGCAAGCACAATAAGGTGAGTACAATTAGGTGAGTACACACAAACTCATTGTTAATTTTCCCTGGAACACAACCCGACAAACCGTTTAACAACCAGGTACCCATTCACTGCTTCGTGAAGAGAATCGTTAAGTTAAGGATTGGTGCCTAGTCAATCCGCTCTTCCCCTGCCAGCCAGGATATGAACCCAGGCGAAATCGCTTGAGAAGCGCGAGGTGAGTGCCTTACCACTGATCCACAGGGACTGCCCAAATATGAATGCCATCAGCAGCACTAGCAGTTGGTGTTACCAGGCAGGTTACCCATCCAATTACTAACCAAATTGAAAGTTGCTTAACTTGGCTAATGGGACGAGAAGCAGTGTCCTTTAAGTGGTAGTATGGCCGTTGTTATTGTATACAAGTGGTAACCAATAACTTGTGAGTGAGTGAGTGAGTGATGATAATGGTAACTGCGGCGGAGGATACTCACACATACCAGCCAATTCTCCATTAATGATAGTTCTTATAGTCAAACAAACCAACCAAAAGTGGACTATAGCACCAACATGGAAATGTTTGGATGCCATTGATCTCGCACAAATCGCTTATAAATGCCACCCGCCGCTATTTATAAAACCTAAACAATCCTCTTCTAAGCACGAATGACTACTCTTAGGCCTTGGATTATGTTCTCTTAGGCTTCATTGAGTCAATACATATAACTTCTTTGAGTCGGGGGACAGGCAGACAGGCAGTCTATATATACATGTTAGGCCCATAAAGTGGTCTCCAACACCCACCCCACAAGGTTAAACTAACCCTCACTCACCAGGATGCTAGTAGCTCACTAACTCCTGGATACCTATTTACTGCTAGGTGAACAGGTGCATTGGGTGATAGGAAACGCTACCAACAATTACAGCCCTACCCGACCGCGATTCGAACCCTGGAATCCCTTATTGAGAGTCGAGAAGGAACACATGTTACATATATGTGTACTCACCTATTTGTGCCAGGAGGATCGAGCATTAATCTTAGAGTCTGCCTTTAAGCCGTCGGTTGTTTATAGCAATAACTCTTGGCCTATTTCCTAACTTAACCTAGCCTAACCTATACCCTACCCTAACCTATAACCTACCACAATCTAAAACCAAACCTAATATAACCTAACCTAATCTAAATCTAACCTAACCTACACCTAAACCCAATCTACCTAACTAAGCTAACCTAACCAAACCAAACCTAACTAACCTAACCAAACCTAACCTAACTAACCTAACCTAACTAATCTAACCTAACCTAACTAACGTAACCTAACTAACGCAACCTAACCTAACCTAACCAAACCTAACCTAACTAACCTAACCTAACCTAACCTAACCTAACTAACCTAACCTAAACCTAACCAAACCTAACCTAACCTAACCTAACCTAACTAATGTAACCTAACCTAACCTAACCAAACCTAACCTAACTAACCTAACCTAACCTAACCTAAACCTAACCAAACCTAACCTAACTAACCTAACCTAACCTAACCTAACCTAAACCTAACCTAACCTAACCTAACCTAACCTAACCTAAACCTAACCTAACCTAACCAAACCTAACCTAACCAAACTTAACCTAACCTAACCTAACCTAACCAAACTTAACCTAACCTAACCTAACCAACACCCACCTCACAAGATCGAACACCCTGACTGACCCTCACTAGGATGCAACCCTACATGAAGCTCATAACTCCTGGATACCTGTTTACTGCTAGGAGAACAGAGGCATTAGGTGATAGGAAACGCTACCAATAATTTCAGTCCTGCCTGGCCGGGTTTCGATCCAGGAATCCCCGATCGTTAGTCTAGAAGGAACACATACATGTTTCATATTTCTGTGTACTCACCTATTTGTACTTGCAGGACTGAGCATCAGTTTTTGAACGCTGACAATATAGCCGCCGGTTGTTTAAAGCAATGACTCCTGGTCTATTTTCCTGTCATATCAACTTTTAAAATTATGAATGGAGTTTGCATCTACAACTGTGGGTTTTTGTAAGTTTGTTCTCACCTAGTTGTATTCACCTAGTTGTGTTTGCTAGGTTTGATATTCAGATCTTTGGTCCCACCTCTCAACCATCAATCTTGTAATCAAGCTCAAGTAGTTTTCCAGAAGTTATGTAACTCATAACTCTCAGCTCTGTTGGAAAAAAGGCTGGGGCTGCATATTCAATTATTTGTCTCGCATAGGTTGAAAAAAAAGGTTCATTCTTCTTTACACAAGTTAGAAATGTTACTTTGAACATGTTCTATCCAAGTCGGATAATTAATTAATGTTCTTAATCCGGATAGACCTGCGTTCGAGCCTGTCGAAACGGTTGCAATTACAGGGCACATATTGTCCTCTCCTGTAGCAGCATCAGGTTCGATAGATTCTCTGGACAGCCGATGATTGACCTTCTGGCAGTTCTCACGTTGACACATTTAAAACAGTTTTTTTTTATAAAAAAAAACAAAAAAACGCGACATTCCTTAGATGTTTAAATTTTTTATCTCTGTCCGTGTATGTGTCTTGAGTTGAGTTTTGATTCCTTGTGTTTCTTGATTCCGTGTGTGTCTTGATTCCGTCTGTGCCTTGATTCATTGTGTTTCTTGATTCCGTGTGTGTCTTGATTCCGTCTGTGCCTTGATTCATTGTGTTTCTTGATTCCGTGTGTGTCTTGATTCCGTCTGTGCCTTGATTCATTGTGTTTCTTGAGTCCGTGTGTGTCTTGATTCAGTGTGTGTCTTGATTCCGTGTGTGTCTTGATTCCGTGTGTGTCTTGATTCCTTGTGTTTCTTGATTCCGTGCGTGTCTTGATTCCTTGTGTTTCTTGATTCCGTGCGTGTCTTGATTCAGTGTGTGTCTTGATTCCGTGTATGTCTTGATCCCGTTTGTGTCTTGATTCCTTGTGTTTCTTGATTCCTTGTGTGTCTTGATTCCTTGTGTGTCTTGATTCCGTCTATGCCTTGATTCCTTGTGTTTCTTGATTCCGTGTGTGTCTTGATTCCGTTTGAGTCTTGATTCCTTGTGTTTCTTGAATCCGTGTGTGTCTTGATTCCGTGTGTGTCTTGATTCCGTCTGTGCCTTGATTCCTTGTGTGTCTTGATTCCGTGTGTGTCTTGATTCCGTCTGTGCCTTGATTCCTTGTGTTTCTTGATTCCGTGTGTGTCTTGATTCCTTGTGTGTCTTGATTTCTTGTGATTCTTGATTCCGTGCGTGTCTTGATTCCGTGTGTGTCTTGATTCCCTCTGTGCCTTGATTCCTTGTGTTTCTTGATTCCGTGTGTGTCTTGATTCCGTTTGTGTCTTGATTCCTTGTGTTTCTTGATTCCGTGTGTGTCTTGATTCCGTGTGTTTCTTGATTTCTTGTGTTTCTTGATTCCGTGTGTGTCTTGATTCCGTTTGTGTCTTGATTCCTTGTGTTTCTTGATTCCGTGTGTGTCTTGATTCCGTGTGTTTCTTGATTCCTTGTGTTTCTTGATTCCGTGTGTGTCTTGATTCCGTTTGTGTCTTGATTCTTTGTGTTTCTTGATTCCGTGTGTGTCTTGATTCCGTGTGTTTCATGATTCCGTGTGTGTCTTGATTTCGTGTGTTTCATGATTCCGTGTGTGTCTTGATTCCGTGTGTTTCTTGATTTCGTGTATGTCTTGATTCCTTTTGTTTCTTGATTCCTTGTGTGTCTTGATTCCGTGTGTGTCTTGATTCCGTGTGTGTCTTGATTCCTTGTGTTTCTTGGTTCCTTGTGTTTCTTGATTCCGTGTGTTTCTTGATTCCTTGTGTTTCTTGATTCCTTGTGTTTCTTGATTCCGTGTGTTTCTTGATTCCTTGTGTTTCTTGATTCCTTGTGTTTCTTGATTCCTTGTGTTTCTTGATTCCGTGTGTTTCTTGATTCCTTGTGTTTCTTGATTCCTTGTGTTTCTTGATTCCGTGTGTTTCTTGATTCCTTGTGTTTCTTTATTCCTTGTGTTTCTTGATTCCTTGTGTTTCTTGATTCCGTCTGTGCCTTGATTCCTTATGTGTCCTGATTTCGTGTGTGTCTCCTGAGTGTGTCTTGTTTCCGCGTGTCTTGATTCCGTATGTTCCCGTGTCCGTCAGAGTCTTAGGTTAGGTTAGTTAGTGTCCGTGTCCGTGCCATTATCCCTGGGGTTTTGAGTCCAGGATGCCATTTGTGTCCCCTCAAATTGCCTCCCTTATCTCCACCTTGGGATCGTGTCAGTGTCCATGTGTGTCTTGATTCTGTGTGTGTCTTGAGTCCGTGTGTGTCTTGAGTCCGTGTATTGATTCCGTGTGTCCGTGTCCGTTAGAGTCTATGAGTGTCCGTATCCGTGTCCGTGTCCGTGTCATTATCCCTGGGGTATTGAGTCCAGGATGTCATTTGTGTCCCCTCAAATTGCCTCCCTTATCTCCACCTTGGGATCGTGTCAGTGTCCATGTGTGTCTTGATTCCGTGTGTGTCTTGAGTCCGCGTGTGTCTTGAATCCGTGTGTGTCTTGAGTCCATGTGTGTCTTGAGTCCGTGTGTGTCTTGATTCCGCGTGTGTCTTGAGTCTGCGTGTGTCTTGAGTCCGCGTGTGTCTTGAGTCCGTGTGTGTCTTGATTCCGCGTGTGTCTTGAGTCCTTGTGTCTCCTGCAGCCGTGTGCGTCTTGATTCCGTGTGTCCGGGTGTCTTTGGGGTTTTGGGTCCAGGAAGCTATTTGTGTCGACCCAAATTGCCTCCCTTCTCCCCACCTGAAATCCAGGTGGATTGAAAGACCTGCCCGAGGTCAGTGGATCCAGGTATCCGTCCGTGGGCCCCCGGATTTCAACCCTTCCCCACATTCCAAGGGGTCAGTCAATCAATCTTCAGCTATCCAGAGAATCTATCGAAACTGATGCTCCTACAGGAGGGGACACACAGATAAATCTGTGCCCTGTACTTGCAACCGTTCCGACAGGCTCGAACGCAGGTCTATCCGGATTAAGAACATGTTCTATCCGACTAGGCCACGCTGGAGTTGCCTTCTGAATCAAATTTTGCACTTGTATTTATATCTCGTAGTAAGGTTAGTTAGTGTCTATTTATCAACATTTGCAATGACTGACGTGTGAAGTTGTGAGTTTGTGTTGAGAGTTAGAAATACATGACAGCTTATTCGATGAGGTTGCGGTCCAGTGAGGCAGTTTCATGAATGAATATTGGAGAATTTAGGCAAACTGACGTGTGTGTGTGTGTGTTTAAAGATATGTATTATTTAATATTTAGTGTGGTGTGTGTGTGTCCAAATGAGATTGTGAATGGTAAACAAGCAATCCAATACCTAATATGTGCTAATCTAGGCCTCGTTTTGTATACATATATATATGTGTTTTACTAGGGAATGAAAATCCGGTTTGTTTTATTCTAAGTTTTTTCAACAATAAATAGTACATACGCGAACGAACGGTTCGGCTGGTAAGTATAGCGTTGTGGCGGTCATTTTCTCTGTTAGGCGGGGGTCGGGGGAGGGGGCGGGGGTGGTCTCTGGTAATTGTGGTATGGGGGGTAGTTATATTTGGGCCTCGGTTGGGGGGTAGGGTGTTGGTAGGGGGGGTGGGGGCCGAGGGAGCAGCAGTGGGGGGGCCTGAGGGGTGGGGGGAGGGAAAGGCATGGAGTTGCCAGTTAATCATTAAGATATTAATTTGTAAAGATAGGTTATATAAGGAAAGATGTTTAGGAAGGAATAAGAAAAGTGTTTCGAACTGATGAAAGTATATGAGTTATAGTGATTCATGTTAGAAGAAAGATATGTGCTTTAAAAGGTGAAGAGATTTGTAAAGGACTTTATCTGCTTAATAATATATTAATTAACGGTAAATGACCATTGGAGATAGATATTCAACAGCATAATGAGTGGACAAGTTTTAGCAGGAAGGCCGGCATAGAGAGAGAATGGACCGATAAATAGTTAGACATTTTTTCTCGAATGGTATACTCTAATAATCATAGGTACATATTTCAGAGCGCGACATTCGTGCGCGCGCGCGTACACACACATATATACACACACACACACATATACACACACACACACACACACACACATATACACACACACACACACACACACACACACACACACACACACACACACACAAACACACACACACACACACACACACACACAACACACACACACACACACACACACACACACACACACACACACACACACACACACACACACACACACACACACACACACACACACACACACACACACACACACACACACACGCACACACACACATATATATACAAACATACATACAGTCTCGACAGTCAAATTGCAGAAACTGTCACAATTATGACAAGGATCACTCATATTGGATATATACACACACAGATAAATTCACGTGGATAAGTCACTCCAATTACACGTATGTACACACACAGACAACATATTTCAGTGAGTGTGGCCCATAGTATACATTAATACTCACACATGCCAGCCCATTCACTATTAATTGGTGTACATATTCATTCACACACATGTTTATGTGTCTCTTTCTTATAAAATACACACATACTGAAAGGAATCTTTGAGAACATTATATACCACATATGTCAGACCAATCCCCAAGTATGCAGCTCCAGCATGGAGTCCACATCTAGTCAAGCATAAGACTAAACTGGAAAAGGTTCAAAGGTTTGCCATCAGACTAGAACCCGAGCTAAGAGGTATGAGCTACGAGGAGAGACTACGGGAATTAAACCTCACTTCGTTGGAAGACAGAAGAGTTAAGGGGGACATGATCACCACATTCAAGATTCTCAAGGGAATCGATAGGGTAGATAAAGGTAGGCTATTTAAAACAAGGGGCACACGTACTAGGGGACACAGGTGGAAACTGAGTGCCCAAATGAGCCACAGAGATATTAGAAAGAACTTTTTTAGTGTCAGAGTAGTTGACAAATGGAATGCATTAGGAAGTGATGTGGTGGAGGCTGACTCCATACACAGTTTCAAGTGTAGATATGATAGAGCCCAATAGGCTCAGGAACCAGTACTCCTGTTGATTGACGGTTGAGAGGCGGGACCAAAGAGCCAGAGCTCAACCCCCGCAAGCACAATAAGGTGAGTACAATTAGGTGAGTACACACAAACTCATTGTTAATTTTCCCTGGAACACAACCCGACAAACCGTTTAACAACCAGGTACCCATTCACTGCTTCGTGAAGAGAATCGTTAAGTTAAGGATTGGTGCCTAGTCAATCCGCTCTTCCCCTGCCAGCCAGGATATGAACCCAGGCGAAATCGCTTGAGAAGCGCGAGGTGAGTGCCTTACCACTGATCCACAGGGACTGCCCAAATATGAATGCCATCAGCAGCACTAGCAGTTGGTGTTACCAGGCAGGTTACCCATCCAATTACTAACCAAATTGAAAGTTGCTTAACTTGGCTAATGGGACGATAAGCAGTGTCCTTTAAGTGGTAGTATGGCCGTTGTTATTGTATACAAGTGGTAACCAATAACTTGTGAGTGAGTGAGTGAGTGATGATAATGGTAACTGCGGCGGAGGATACTCACACATACCAGCCAATTCTCCATTAATGATAGTTCTTATAGTCAAACAAACCAACCAAAAGTGGACTATAGCACCAACATGGAAATGTTTGGATGCCATTGATCTCGCACAAATCGCTTATAAATGCCACCCGCCGCTATTTATAAAACCTAAACAATCCTCTTCTAAGCACGAATGACTACTCTTAGGCCTTGGATTATGTTCTCTTAGGCTTCATTGAGTCAATACATATAACTTCTTTGAGTCGGGGGACAGGCAGACAGGCAGTCTATATATACATGTTAGGCCCATAAAGTGGTCTCCCACTTTATGCCCACCCCACAAGGTTAAACTAACCCTCACTCACCAGGATGCTAGTAGCTCACTAACTCCTGGATACCTATTTACTGCTAGGTGAACAGGTGCATTGGGTGATAGGAAACGCTACCAACAATTACAGCCCTACCCGACCGCGATTCGAACCCTGGAATCCCTTATTGAGAGTCGAGAAGGAACACATCATTCATGTTACATATATGTGTACTCACCTATTTGTGCCAGGAGGATCGAGCATTAATCTTAGAGTCTGCCTTTAAGCCGTCGGTTGTTTATAGCAATAACTCTTGGCCTATTTCCTAACTTAACCTAGCCTAACCTATACCCTACCCTAACCTATAACCTACCACAATCTAAAACCAAACCTAATATAACCTAACCTAATCTAAATCTAACCTAACCTACACCTAAACCCAATCTACCTAACTAAGCTAACCTAACCAAACCAAACCTAACTAACCTAACCAAACCTAACCTAACTAACCTAACCTAACTAATCTAACCTAACCTAACTAACGTAACCTAACTAACGCAACCTAACCTAACCTAACCAAACCTAACCTAACTAACCTAACCTAACCTAACCTAACCTAACTAACCTAACCTAAACCTAACCAAACCTAACCTAACCTAACCTAACCTAACTAATGTAACCTAACCTAACCTAACCAAACCTAACCTAACTAACCTAACCTAACCTAACCTAAACCTAACCAAACCTAACCTAACTAACCTAACCTAACCTAACCTAACCTAAACCTAACCTAACCTAACCTAACCTAACCTAACCTAAACCTAACCTAACCTAACCAAACCTAACCTAACCAAACTTAACCTAACCTAACCTAACCTAACCAAACTTAACCTAACCTAACCTAACCAACACCCACCTCACAAGATCGAACACCCTGACTGACCCTCACTAGGATGCAACCCTACATGAAGCTCATAACTCCTGGATACCTGTTTACTGCTAGGAGAACAGAGGCATTAGGTGATAGGAAACGCTACCAATAATTTCAGTCCTGCCTGGCCGGGTTTCGATCCAGGAATCCCCGATCGTTAGTCTAGAAGGAACACATACATGTTTCATATTTCTGTGTACTCACCTATTTGTACTTGCAGGACTGAGCATCAGTTTTTGAACGCTGACAATATAGCCGCCGGTTGTTTAAAGCAATGACTCCTGGTCTATTTTCCTGTCATATCAACTTTTAAAATTATGAATGGAGTTTGCATCTACAACTGTGGGTTTTTGTAAGTTTGTTCTCACCTAGTTGTATTCACCTAGTTGTGTTTGCTAGGTTTGATATTCAGATCTTTGGTCCCACCTCTCAACCATCAATCTTGTAATCAAGCTCAAGTAGTTTTCCAGAAGTTATGTAACTCATAACTCTCAGCTCTGTTGGAAAAAAGGCTGGGGCTGCATATTCAATTATTTGTCTCGCATAGGTTGAAAAAAAAGGTTCATTCTTCTTTACACAAGTTAGAAATGTTACTTTGAACATGTTCTATCCAAGTCGGATAATTAATTAATGTTCTTAATCCGGATAGACCTGCGTTCGAGCCTGTCGAAACGGTTGCAATTACAGGGCACATATTGTCCTCTCCTGTAGCAGCATCAGGTTCGATAGATTCTCTGGACAGCCGATGATTGACCTTCTGGCAGTTCTCACGTTGACACATTTAAAACAGTTTTTTTTTATAAAAAAAAACAAAAAAACGCGACATTCCTTAGATGTTTAAATTTTTTATCTCTGTCCGTGTATGTGTCTTGAGTTGAGTTTTGATTCCTTGTGTTTCTTGATTCCGTGTGTGTCTTGATTCCGTCTGTGCCTTGATTCATTGTGTTTCTTGATTCCGTGTGTGTCTTGATTCCGTCTGTGCCTTGATTCATTGTGTTTCTTGATTCCGTGTGTGTCTTGATTCCGTCTGTGCCTTGATTCATTGTGTTTCTTGAGTCCGTGTGTGTCTTGATTCAGTGTGTGTCTTGATTCCGTGTGTGTCTTGATTCCGTGTGTGTCTTGATTCCTTGTGTTTCTTGATTCCGTGCGTGTCTTGATTCCTTGTGTTTCTTGATTCCGTGCGTGTCTTGATTCAGTGTGTGTCTTGATTCCGTGTGTGTCTTGATCCCGTTTGTGTCTTGATTCCTTGTGTTTCTTGATTCCTTGTGTGTCTTGATTCCTTGTGTGTCTTGATTCCGTCTATGCCTTGATTCCTTGTGTTTCTTGATTCCGTGTGTGTCTTGATTCCGTTTGAGTCTTGATTCCTTGTGTTTCTTGAATCCGTGTGTGTCTTGATTCCGTGTGTGTCTTGATTCCGTCTGTGCCTTGATTCCTTGTGTGTCTTGATTCCGTGTGTGTCTTGATTCCGTCTGTGCCTTGATTCCTTGTGTTTCTTGATTCCGTGTGTGTCTTGATTCCTTGTGTGTCTTGATTTCTTGTGATTCTTGATTCCGTGCGTGTCTTGATTCCGTGTGTGTCTTGATTCCCTCTGTGCCTTGATTCCTTGTGTTTCTTGATTCCGTGTGTGTCTTGATTCCGTTTGTGTCTTGATTCCTTGTGTTTCTTGATTCCGTGTGTGTCTTGATTCCGTGTGTTTCTTGATTTCTTGTGTTTCTTGATTCCGTGTGTGTCTTGATTCCGTTTGTGTCTTGATTCCTTGTGTTTCTTGATTCCGTGTGTGTCTTGATTCCGTGTGTTTCTTGATTCCTTGTGTTTCTTGATTCCGTGTGTGTCTTGATTCCGTTTGTGTCTTGATTCTTTGTGTTTCTTGATTCCGTGTGTGTCTTGATTCCGTGTGTTTCATGATTCCGTGTGTGTCTTGATTTCGTGTGTTTCATGATTCCGTGTGTGTCTTGATTCCGTGTGTTTCTTGATTTCGTGTATGTCTTGATTCCTTTTGTTTCTTGATTCCTTGTGTGTCTTGATTCCGTGTGTGTCTTGATTCCGTGTGTGTCTTGATTCCTTGTGTTTCTTGGTTCCTTGTGTTTCTTGATTCCGTGTGTTTCTTGATTCCTTGTGTTTCTTGATTCCTTGTGTTTCTTGATTCCGTGTGTTTCTTGATTCCTTGTGTTTCTTGATTCCTTGTGTTTCTTGATTCCTTGTGTTTCTTGATTCCGTGTGTTTCTTGATTCCTTGTGTTTCTTGATTCCTTGTGTTTCTTGATTCCGTGTGTTTCTTGATTCCTTGTGTTTCTTTATTCCTTGTGTTTCTTGATTCCTTGTGTTTCTTGATTCCGTCTGTGCCTTGATTCCTTATGTGTCCTGATTTCGTGTGTGTCTCCTGAGTGTGTCTTGTTTCCGCGTGTCTTGATTCCGTATGTTCCCGTGTCCGTCAGAGTCTTAGGTTAGGTTAGTTAGTGTCCGTGTCCGTGCCATTATCCCTGGGGTTTTGAGTCCAGGATGCCATTTGTGTCCCCTCAAATTGCCTCCCTTATCTCCACCTTGGGATCGTGTCAGTGTCCATGTGTGTCTTGATTCTGTGTGTGTCTTGAGTCCGTGTGTGTCTTGAGTCCGTGTATTGATTCCGTGTGTCCGTGTCCGTTAGAGTCTATGAGTGTCCGTATCCGTGTCCGTGTCCGTGTCATTATCCCTGGGGTATTGAGTCCAGGATGTCATTTGTGTCCCCTCAAATTGCCTCCCTTATCTCCACCTTGGGATCGTGTCAGTGTCCATGTGTGTCTTGATTCCGTGTGTGTCTTGAGTCCGCGTGTGTCTTGAATCCGTGTGTGTCTTGAGTCCATGTGTGTCTTGAGTCCGTGTGTGTCTTGATTCTGCGTGTGTCTTGAGTCTGCGTGTGTCTTGAGTCCGCGTGTGTCTTGAGTCCGTGTGTGTCTTGATTCCGCGTGTGTCTTGAGTCCTTGTGTCTCCTGCAGCCGTGTGCGTCTTGATTCCGTGTGTCCGGGTGTCTTTGGGGTTTTGGGTCCAGGAAGCTATTTGTGTCGACCCAAATTGCCTCCCTTCTCCCCACCTGAAATCCAGGTGGATTGAAAGACCTGCCCGAGGTCAGTGGATCCAGGTATCCGTCCGTGGGCCCCCGGATTTCAACCCTTCCCCACATTCCAAGGGGTCAGTCAATCAATCTTCAGCTATCCAGAGAATCTATCGAAACTGATGCTCCTACAGGAGGGGACACACAGATAAATCTGTGCCCTGTACTTGCAACCGTTCCGACAGGCTCGAACGCAGGTCTATCCGGATTAAGAACATGTTCTATCCGACTAGGCCACGCTGGAGTTGCCTTCTGAATCAAATTTTGCACTTGTATTTATATCTCGTAGTAAGGTTAGTTAGTGTCTATTTATCAACATTTGCAATGACTGACGTGTGAAGTTGTGAGTTTGTGTTGAGAGTTAGAAATACATGACAGCTTATTCGATGAGGTTGCGGTCCAGTGAGGCAGTTTCATGAATGAATATTGGAGAATTTAGGCAAACTGACGTGTGTGTGTGTGTGTTTAAAGGTATGTATTATTTAATATTTAGTGTGGTGTGTGTGTGTCCAAATGAGATTGTGAATGGTAAACAAGCAATCCAATACCTAATATGTGCTAATCTAGGCCTCGTTTTGTATACATATATATATGTGTTTTACTAGGGAATGAAAATCCGGTTTGTTTTATTCTAAGTTTTTTCAACAATAAATAGTACATACGCGAACGAACGGTTCGGCTGGTAAGTATAGCGTTGTGGCGGTCATTTTCTCTGTTAGGCGGGGGTCGGGGGAGGGGGCGGGGGTGGTCTCTGGTAATTGTGGTATGGGGGGTAGTTATATTTGGGCCTCGGTTGGGGGGTAGGGTGTTGGTAGGGGGGGTGGGGGCCGAGGGAGCAGCAGTGGGGGGGCCTGAGGGGTGGGGGGAGGGAAAGGCATGGAGTTGCCAGTTAATCATTAAGATATTAATTTGTAAAGATAGGTTATATAAGGAAAGATGTTTAGGAAGGAATAAGAAAAGTGTTTCGAACTGATGAAAGTATATGAGTTATAGTGATTCATGTTAGAAGAAAGATATGTGCTTTAAAAGGTGAAGAGATTTGTAAAGGACTTTATCTGCTTAATAATATATTAATTAACGGTAAATGACCATTGGAGATAGATATTCAACAGCATAAAGAGTGGACAAGTTTTAGCAGGAAGGCCGGCACAGAGAGAGAGAATGGACTGATAAATAGTTAGACATTTTTTCTCGAATGGTATACTCTAATAATCATAGGTACATATTTCAGAGCGCGACATTCGTGCGCGCGCGCGTACACACACATATATACACACACACACACATATACACACACACACACACACACACACATATACACACACACACACACACACACACACACACACACACACACACACACACACACACAAACACACACACACACACACACACACACACAAACACACACACACACACACACACACACACACACACACACACACACACACACACACACACACACACACGCACACACACACATATATATACAAACATACATACAGTCTCGACAGTCAAATTGCAGAAACTGTCACAATTATGACAAGGATCACTCATATTGGATATATACACACACAGATAAATTCACGTGGATAAGTCACTCCAATTACACGTATGTACACACACAGACAACATATTTCAGTGAGTGTGGCCCATAGTATACATTAATACTCACACATGCCAGCCCATTCACTATTAATTGGTGTACATATTCATTCACACACATGTTTATGTGTCTCTTTCTTATAAAATACACACACACTGAAAGGAATCTTTGAGAACATTATATACCACATATGTCAGACCAATCCCCAAGTATGCAGCTCCAGCATGGAGTCCACATCTAGTCAAGCATAAGACTAAACTGGAAAAGGTTCAAAGGTTTGCCATCAGACTAGAACCCGAGCTAAGAGGTATGAGCTACGAGGAGAGACTACGGGAATTAAACCTCACTTCGTTGGAAGACAGAAGAGTTAAGGGGGACATGATCACCACATTCAAGATTCTCAAGGGAATCGATAGGGTAGATAAAGGTAGGCTATTTAAAACAAGGGGCACACGTACTAGGGGACACAGGTGGAAACTGAGTGCCCAAATGAGCCACAGAGATATTAGAAAGAACTTTTTTAGTGTCAGAGTAGTTGACAAATGGAATGCATTAGGAAGTGATGTGGTGGAGGCTGACTCCATACACAGTTTCAAGTGTAGATATGATAGAGCCCAATAGGCTCAGGAACCAGTACTCCTGTTGATTGACGGTTGAGAGGCGGGACCAAAGAGCCAGAGCTCAACCCCCGCAAGCACAATAAGGTGAGTACAATTAGGTGAGTACACACAAACTCATTGTTAATTTTCCCTGGAACACAACCCGACAAACCGTTTAACAACCAGGTACCCATTCACTGCTTCGTGAAGAGAATCGTTAAGTTAAGGATTGGTGCCTAGTCAATCCGCTCTTCCCCTGCCAGCCAGGATATGAACCCAGGCGAAATCGCTTGAGAAGCGCGAGGTGAGTGCCTTACCACTGATCCACAGGGACTGCCCAAATATGAATGCCATCAGCAGCACTAGCAGTTGGTGTTACCAGGCAGGTTACCCATCCAATTACTAACCAAATTGAAAGTTGCTTAACTTGGCTAATGGGACGAGAAGCAGTGTCCTTTAAGTGGTAGTATGGCCGTTGTTATTGTATACAAGTGGTAACCAATAACTTGTGAGTGAGTGAGTGAGTGAGTGATGATAATGGTAACTGCGGCGGAGGATACTCACACATACCAGCCAATTCTCCATTAATGATAGTTCTTATAGTCAAACAAACCAACCAAAAGTGGACTATAGCACCAACATGGAAATGTTTGGATGCCATTGATCTCGCACAAATCGCTTATAAATGCCACCCGCCGCTATTTATAAAACCTAAACAATCCTCTTCTAAGCACGAATGACTACTCTTAGGCCTTGGATTATGTTCTCTTAGGCTTCATTGAGTCAATACATATAACTTCTTTGAGTCGGGGGACAGGCAGACAGGCAGTCTATATATACATGTTAGGCCCATAAAGTGGTCTCCAACACCCACCCCACAAGGTTAAACTAACCCTCACTCACCAGGATGCTAGTAGCTCACTAACTCCTGGATACCTATTTACTGCTAGGTGAACAGGTGCATTGGGTGATAGGAAACGCTACCAACAATTACAGCCCTACCCGACCGCGATTCGAACCCTGGAATCCCTTATTGAGAGTCGAGAAGGAACACATCATTCATGTTACATATATGTGTACTCACCTATTTGTGCCAGGAGGATCGAGCATTAATCTTAGAGTCTGCCTTTAAGCCGTCGGTTGTTTATAGCAATAACTCTTGGCCTATTTCCTAACTTAACCTAGCCTAACCTATACCCTACCCTAACCTATAACCTACCACAATCTAAAACCAAACCTAATATAACCTAACCTAATCTAAATCTAACCTAACCTACACCTAAACCCAATCTACCTAACTAAGCTAACCTAACCAAACCAAACCTAACTAACCTAACCAAACCTAACCTAACTAACCTAACCTAACTAATCTAACCTAACCTAACTAACGTAACCTAACTAACGCAACCTAACCTAACCTAACCAAACCTAACCTAACTAACCTAACCTAACCTAACCTAACCTAACTAACCTAACCTAAACCTAACCAAACCTAACCTAACCTAACCTAACCTAACTAATGTAACCTAACCTAACCTAACCAAACCTAACCTAACTAACCTAACCTAACCTAACCTAAACCTAACCAAACCTAACCTAACCTAACCTAACCTAACCTAACCTAAACCTAACCTAACCTAACCTAACCTAACCTAACCTAAACCTAACCTAACCTAACCAAACCTAACCTAACCAAACTTAACCTAACCTAACCTAACCTAACCAAACTTAACCTAACCTAACCTAACCAACACCCACCTCACAAGATCGAACACCCTGACTGACCCTCACTAGGATGCAACCCTACATGAAGCTCATAACTCCTGGATACCTGTTTACTGCTAGGAGAACAGAGGCATTAGGTGATAGGAAACGCTACCAATAATTTCAGTCCTGCCTGGCCGGGTTTCGATCCAGGAATCCCCGATCGTTAGTCTAGAAGGAACACATACATGTTTCATATTTCTGTGTACTCACCTATTTGTACTTGCAGGACTGAGCATCAGTTTTTGAACGCTGACAATATAGCCGCCGGTTGTTTAAAGCAATGACTCCTGGTCTATTTTCCTGTCATATCAACTTTTAAAATTATGAATGGAGTTTGCATCTACAACTGTGGGTTTTTGTAAGTTTGTTCTCACCTAGTTGTATTCACCTAGTTGTGTTTGCTAGGTTTGATATTCAGATCTTTGGTCCCACCTCTCAACCATCAATCTTGTAATCAAGCTCAAGTAGTTTTCCAGAAGTTATGTAACTCATAACTCTCAGCTCTGTTGGAAAAAAGGCTGGGGCTGCATATTCAATTATTTGTCTCGCATAGGTTGAAAAAAAAGGTTCATTCTTCTTTACACAAGTTAGAAATGTTACTTTGAACATGTTCTATCCAAGTCGGATAATTAATTAATGTTCTTAATCCGGATAGACCTGCGTTCGAGCCTGTCGAAACGGTTGCAATTACAGGGCACATATTGTCCTCTCCTGTAGCAGCATCAGGTTCGATAGATTCTCTGGACAGCCGATGATTGACCTTCTGGCAGTTCTCACGTTGACACATTTAAAACTGTTTTTTTTTTTATAAAAAAAAAACAAAAAAACGCCACATTCCTTAGATGTTTAAATTTTTTATCTCTGTCCGTGTATGTGTCTTGAGTTGAGTTTTGATTCCTTGTGTTTCTTGATTCCGTGTGTGTCTTGATTCCGTCTGTGCCTTGATTCATTGTGTTTCTTGAGTCCGTGTGTGTCTTGATTCAGTGTGTGTCTTGATTCCGTGTGTGTCTTGATTCCGTGTGTGTCTTGATTCCTTGTGTTTCTTGATTCCGTGCGTGTCTTGATTCCTTGTGTTTCTTGATTCCGTGCGTGTCTTGATTCAGTGTGTGTCTTGATTCCGTGTGTGTCTTGATCCCGTTTGTGTCTTGATTCCTTGTGTTTCTTGATTCCTTGTGTGTCTTGATTCCTTGTGTGTCTTGATTCCGTCTATGCCTTGATTCCTTGTGTTTCTTGATTCCGTGTGTGTCTTGATTCCGTTTGAGTCTTGATTCCTTGTGTTTCTTGAATCCGTGTGTGTCTTGATTCCGTGTGTGTCTTGATTCCGTCTGTGCCTTGATTCCTTGTGTGTCTTGATTCCGTGTGTGTCTTGATTCCGTCTGTGCCTTGATTCCTTGTGTTTCTTGATTCCGTGTGTGTCTTGATTCCTTGTGTGTCTTGATTTCTTGTGATTCTTGATTCCGTGCGTGTCTTGATTCCGTGCGTGTCTTGATTCCGTGTGTGTCTTGATTCCCTCTGTGCCTTGATTCCTTGTGTTTCTTGATTCCGTGTGTGTCTTGATTCCGTTTGTGTCTTGATTCCGTGTGTGTCTTGATTCCGTGTGTTTCTTGATTTCTTGTGTTTCTTGATTCCGTGTGTGTCTTGATTCCGTTTGTGTCTTGATTCCTTGTGTTTCTTGATTCCGTGTGTGTCTTGATTCCGTGTGTTTCTTGATTCCTTGTGTTTCTTGATTCCGTGTGTGTCTTGATTCCGTTTGTGTCTTGATTCTTTGTGTTTCTTGATTCCGTGTGTGTCTTGATTCCGTGTGTTTCATGATTCCGTGTGTGTCTTGATTTCGTGTGTTTCATGATTCCGTGTGTGTCTTGATTCCGTGTGTTTCTTGATTTCGTGTATGTCTTGATTCCTTTTGTTTCTTGATTCCTTGTGTGTCTTGATTCCGTGTGTGTCTTGATTCCGTGTGTGTCTTGATTCCTTGTGTTTCTTGGTTCCTTGTGTTTCTTGATTCCGTGTGTTTCTTGATTCCTTGTGTTTCTTGATTCCTTGTGTTTCTTGATTCCGTGTGTTTCTTGATTCCTTGTGTTTCTTGATTCCTTGTGTTTCTTGATTCCTTGTGTTTCTTGATTCCGTGTGTTTCTTGATTCCTTGTGTTTCTTGATTCCTTGTGTTTCTTGATTCCGTGTGTTTCTTGATTCCTTGTGTTTCTTGATTCCTTGTGTTTCTTGATTCCTTGTGTTTCTTGATTCCGTCTGTGCCTTGATTCCTTATGTGTCCTGATTTCGTGTGTGTCTCCTGAGTGTGTCTTGTTTCCGCGTGTCTTGATTCCGTATGTTCCCGTGTCCGTCAGAGTCTTAGGTTAGGTTAGTTAGTGTCCGTGTCCGTGCCATTATCCCTGGGGTTTTGAGTCCAGGATGCCATTTGTGTCCCCTCAAATTGCCTCCCTTATCTCCACCTTGGGATCGTGTCAGTGTCCATGTGTGTCTTGATTCTGTGTGTGTCTTGAGTCCGTGTGTGTCTTGAGTCCGTGTATTGATTCCGTGTGTCCGTGTCCGTTAGAGTCTATGAGTGTCCGTATCCGTGTCCGTGTCCGTGTCATTATCCCTGGGGTATTGAGTCCAGGATGCCATTTGTGTCCCCTCAAATTGCCTCCCTTATCTCCACCTTGGGATCGTGTCAGTGTCCATGTGTGTCTTGATTCCGTGTGTGTCTTGAGTCCATGTGTGTCTTGAGTCCGTGTGTGTCTTGATTCCGCGTGTGTCTTGAGTCTGCGTGTGTCTTGAGTCCGCGTGTGTCTTGAGTCCGTGTGTGTCTTGATTCCGCGTGTGTCTTGAGTCCTTGTGTCTCCTGCAGCCGTGTGCGTCTTGATTCCGTGTGTCCGGGTGTCTTTGGGGTTTTGGGTCCAGGAAGCTATTTGTGTCGACCCAAATTGCCTCCCTTCTCCCCACCTGAAATCCAGGTGGATTGAAAGACCTGCCCGAGGTCAGTGGATCCAGGTATCCGTCCGTGGGCCCCCGGATTTCAACCCTTCCCCACATTCCAAGGGGTCAGTCAATCAATCTTCAGCTATCCAGAGAATCTATCGAAACTGATGCTCCTACAGGAGGGGACACACAGATAAATCTGTGCCCTGTACTTGCAACCGTTCCGACAGGCTCGAACGCAGGTCTATCCGGATTAAGAACATGTTCTATCCGACTAGGCCACGCTGGAGTTGCCTTCTGAATCAAATTTTGCACTTGTATTTATATCTCGTAGTAAGGTTAGTTAGTGTCTATTTATCAACATTTGCAATGACTGACGTGTGAAGTTGTGAGTTTGTGTTGAGAGTTAGAAATACATGACAGCTTATTCGATGAGGTTGCGGTCCAGTGAGGCAGTTTCATGAATGAATATTGGAGAATTTAGGCAAACTGACGTGTGTGTGTGTGTGTTTAAAGATATGTATTATTTAATATTTAGTGTGGTGTGTGTGTGTCCAAATGAGATTGTGAATGGTAAACAAGCAATCCAATACCTAATATGTGCTAATCTAGGCCTCGTTTTGTATACATATATATATGTGTTTTACTAGGGAATGAAAATCCGGTTTGTTTTATTCTAAGTTTTTTCAACAATAAATAGTACATACGCGAACGAACGGTTCGGCTGGTAAGTATAGCGTTGTGGCGGTCATTTTCTCTGTTAGGCGGGGGTCGGGGGAGGGGGCGGGGGTGGTCTCTGGTAATTGTGGTATGGGGGGTAGTTATATTTGGGCCTCGGTTGGGGGGTAGGGTGTTGGTAGGGGGGGTGGGGGCCGAGGGAGCAGCAGTGGGGGGGCCTGAGGGGTGGGGGGAGGGAAAGGCATGGAGTTGCCAGTTAATCATTAAGATATTAATTTGTAAAGATAGGTTATATAAGGAAAGATGTTTAGGAAGGAATAAGAAAAGTGTTTCGAACTGATGAAAGTATATGAGTTATAGTGATTCATGTTAGAAGAAAGATATGTGCTTTAAAAGGTGAAGAGATTTGTAAAGGACTTTATCTGCTTAATAATATATTAATTAACGGTAAATGACCATTGGAGATAGATATTCAACAGCATAATGAGTGGACAAGTTTTAGCAGGAAGGCCGGCATAGAGAGAGAATGGACCGATAAATAGTTAGACATTTTTTCTCGAATGGTATACTCTAATAATCATAGGTACATATTTCAGAGCGCGACATTCGTGCGCGCGCGCGTACACACACATATATACACACACACACACATATACACACACACACACACACACACACATATACACACACACACACACACACACACACACACACACACACACACACACACACACACAAACACACACACACACACACACACACACAAACACACACACACACACACACACACACACACACACACACACACACACACACACACACACACACACACACACACACACACACACACACACACACACACACGCACACACACACATATATATACAAACATACATACAGTCTCGACAGTCAAATTGCAGAAACTGTCACAATTATGACAAGGATCACTCATATTGGATATATACACACACAGATAAATTCACGTGGATAAGTCACTCCAATTACACGTATGTACACACACAGACAACATATTTCAGTGAGTGTGGCCCATAGTATACATTAATACTCACACATGCCAGCCCATTCACTATTAATTGGTGTACATATTCATTCACACACATGTTTATGTGTCTCTTTCTTATAAAATACACACATACTGAAAGGAATCTTTGAGAACATTATATACCACATATGTCAGACCAATCCCCAAGTATGCAGCTCCAGCATGGAGTCCACATCTAGTCAAGCATAAGACTAAACTGGAAAAGGTTCAAAGGTTTGCCATCAGACTAGAACCCGAGCTAAGAGGTATGAGCTACGAGGAGAGACTACGGGAATTAAACCTCACTTCGTTGGAAGACAGAAGAGTTAAGGGGGACATGATCACCACATTCAAGATTCTCAAGGGAATCGATAGGGTAGATAAAGGTAGGCTATTTAAAACAAGGGGCACACGTACTAGGGGACACAGGTGGAAACTGAGTGCCCAAATGAGCCACAGAGATATTAGAAAGAACTTTTTTAGTGTCAGAGTAGTTGACAAATGGAATGCATTAGGAAGTGATGTGGTGGAGGCTGACTCCATACACAGTTTCAAGTGTAGATATGATAGAGCCCAATAGGCTCAGGAACCAGTACTCCTGTTGATTGACGGTTGAGAGGCGGGACCAAAGAGCCAGAGCTCAACCCCCGCAAGCACAATAAGGTGAGTACAATTAGGTGAGTACACACAAACTCATTGTTAATTTTCCCTGGAACACAACCCGACAAACCGTTTAACAACCAGGTACCCATTCACTGCTTCGTGAAGAGAATCGTTAAGTTAAGGATTGGTGCCTAGTCAATCCGCTCTTCCCCTGCCAGCCAGGATATGAACCCAGGCGAAATCGCTTGAGAAGCGCGAGGTGAGTGCCTTACCACTGATCCACAGGGACTGCCCAAATATGAATGCCATCAGCAGCACTAGCAGTTGGTGTTACCAGGCAGGTTACCCATCCAATTACTAACCAAATTGAAAGTTGCTTAACTTGGCTAATGGGACAAGAAGCAGTGTCCTTTAAGTGGTAGTATGGCCGTTGTTATTGTATACAAGTGGTAACCAATAACTTGTGAGTGAGTGAGTGAGTGATGATAATGGTAACTGCGGCGGAGGATACTCACACATACCAGCCAATTCTCCATTAATGATAGTTCTTATAGTCAAACAAACCAACCAAAAGTGGACTATAGCACCAACATGGAAATGTTTGGATGCCATTGATCTCGCACAAATCGCTTATAAATGCCACCCGCCGCTATTTATAAAACCTAAACAATCCTCTTCTAAGCACGAATGACTACTCTTAGGCCTTGGATTATGTTCTCTTAGGCTTCATTGAGTCAATACATATAACTTCTTTGAGTCGGGGGACAGGCAGACAGGCAGTCTATATATACATGTTAGGCCCATAAAGTGGTCTCCAACACCCACCCCACAAGGTTAAACTAACCCTCACTCACCAGGATGCTAGTAGCTCACTAACTCCTGGATACCTATTTACTGCTAGGTGAACAGGTGCATTGGGTGATAGGAAACGCTACCAACAATTACAGCCCTACCCGACCGCGATTCGAACCCTGGAATCCCTTATTGAGAGTCGAGAAGGAACACATGTTACATATATGTGTACTCACCTATTTGTGCCAGGAGGATCGAGCATTAATCTTAGAGTCTGCCTTTAAGCCGTCGGTTGTTTATAGCAATAACTCTTGGCCTATTTCCTAACTTAACCTAGCCTAACCTATACCCTACCCTAACCTATAACCTACCACAATCTAAAACCAAACCTAATATAACCTAACCTAATCTAAATCTAACCTAACCTACACCTAAACCCAATCTACCTAACTAAGCTAACCTAACCAAACCAAACCTAACTAACCTAACCAAACCTAACCTAACTAACCTAACCTAACTAATCTAACCTAACCTAACTAACGTAACCTAACTAACGCAACCTAACCTAACCTAACCAAACCTAACCTAACTAACCTAACCTAACCTAACCTAACCTAACTAACCTAACCTAAACCTAACCAAACCTAACCTAACCTAACCTAACCTAACTAATGTAACCTAACCTAACCTAACCAAACCTAACCTAACTAACCTAACCTAACCTAACCTAAACCTAACCAAACCTAACCTAACTAACCTAACCTAACCTAACCTAACCTAAACCTAACCTAACCTAACCTAACCTAACCTAACCTAAACCTAACCTAACCTAACCAAACCTAACCTAACCAAACTTAACCTAACCTAACCTAACCTAACCAAACTTAACCTAACCTAACCTAACCAACACCCACCTCACAAGATCGAACACCCTGACTGACCCTCACTAGGATGCAACCCTACATGAAGCTCATAACTCCTGGATACCTGTTTACTGCTAGGAGAACAGAGGCATTAGGTGATAGGAAACGCTACCAATAATTTCAGTCCTGCCTGGCCGGGTTTCGATCCAGGAATCCCCGATCGTTAGTCTAGAAGGAACACATACATGTTTCATATTTCTGTGTACTCACCTATTTGTACTTGCAGGACTGAGCATCAGTTTTTGAACGCTGACAATATAGCCGCCGGTTGTTTAAAGCAATGACTCCTGGTCTATTTTCCTGTCATATCAACTTTTAAAATTATGAATGGAGTTTGCATCTACAACTGTGGGTTTTTGTAAGTTTGTTCTCACCTAGTTGTATTCACCTAGTTGTGTTTGCTAGGTTTGATATTCAGATCTTTGGTCCCACCTCTCAACCATCAATCTTGTAATCAAGCTCAAGTAGTTTTCCAGAAGTTATGTAACTCATAACTCTCAGCTCTGTTGGAAAAAAGGCTGGGGCTGCATATTCAATTATTTGTCTCGCATAGGTTGAAAAAAAAGGTTCATTCTTCTTTACACAAGTTAGAAATGTTACTTTGAACATGTTCTATCCAAGTCGGATAATTAATTAATGTTCTTAATCCGGATAGACCTGCGTTCGAGCCTGTCGAAACGGTTGCAATTACAGGGCACATATTGTCCTCTCCTGTAGCAGCATCAGGTTCGATAGATTCTCTGGACAGCCGATGATTGACCTTCTGGCAGTTCTCACGTTGACACATTTAAAACAGTTTTTTTTTATAAAAAAAAACAAAAAAACGCGACATTCCTTAGATGTTTAAATTTTTATCTCTGTCCGTGTATGTGTCTTGAGTTGAGTTTTGATTCCTTGTGTTTCTTGATTCCGTGTGTGTCTTGATTCCGTCTGTGCCTTGATTCATTGTGTTTCTTGATTCCGTGTGTGTCTTGATTCCGTCTGTGCCTTGATTCATTGTGTTTCTTGATTCCGTGTGTGTCTTGATTCCGTCTGTGCCTTGATTCATTGTGTTTCTTGAGTCCGTGTGTGTCTTGATTCAGTGTGTGTCTTGATTCCGTGTGTGTCTTGATTCCGTGTGTGTCTTGATTCCTTGTGTTTCTTGATTCCGTGCGTGTCTTGATTCCTTGTGTTTCTTGATTCCGTGCGTGTCTTGATTCAGTGTGTGTCTTGATTCCGTGTGTGTCTTGATCCCGTTTGTGTCTTGATTCCTTGTGTTTCTTGATTCCTTGTGTGTCTTGATTCCTTGTGTGTCTTGATTCCGTCTATGCCTTGATTCCTTGTGTTTCTTGATTCCGTGTGTGTCTTGATTCCGTTTGAGTCTTGATTCCTTGTGTTTCTTGAATCCGTGTGTGTCTTGATTCCGTGTGTGTCTTGATTCCGTCTGTGCCTTGATTCCTTGTGTGTCTTGATTCCGTGTGTGTCTTGATTCCGTCTGTGCCTTGATTCCTTGTGTTTCTTGATTCCGTGTGTGTCTTGATTCCTTGTGTGTCTTGATTTCTTGTGATTCTTGATTCCGTGCGTGTCTTGATTCCGTGTGTGTCTTGATTCCCTCTGTGCCTTGATTCCTTGTGTTTCTTGATTCCGTGTGTGTCTTGATTCCGTTTGTGTCTTGATTCCTTGTGTTTCTTGATTCCGTGTGTGTCTTGATTCCGTGTGTTTCTTGATTTCTTGTGTTTCTTGATTCCGTGTGTGTCTTGATTCCGTTTGTGTCTTGATTCCTTGTGTTTCTTGATTCCGTGTGTGTCTTGATTCCGTGTGTTTCTTGATTCCTTGTGTTTCTTGATTCCGTGTGTGTCTTGATTCCGTTTGTGTCTTGATTCTTTGTGTTTCTTGATTCCGTGTGTGTCTTGATTCCGTGTGTTTCATGATTCCGTGTGTGTCTTGATTTCGTGTGTTTCATGATTCCGTGTGTGTCTTGATTCCGTGTGTTTCTTGATTTCGTGTATGTCTTGATTCCTTTTGTTTCTTGATTCCTTGTGTGTCTTGATTCCGTGTGTGTCTTGATTCCGTGTGTGTCTTGATTCCTTGTGTTTCTTGGTTCCTTGTGTTTCTTGATTCCGTGTGTTTCTTGATTCCTTGTGTTTCTTGATTCCTTGTGTTTCTTGATTCCGTGTGTTTCTTGATTCCTTGTGTTTCTTGATTCCTTGTGTTTCTTGATTCCTTGTGTTTCTTGATTCCGTGTGTTTCTTGATTCCTTGTGTTTCTTGATTCCTTGTGTTTCTTGATTCCGTGTGTTTCTTGATTCCTTGTGTTTCTTTATTCCTTGTGTTTCTTGATTCCTTGTGTTTCTTGATTCCGTCTGTGCCTTGATTCCTTATGTGTCCTGATTTCGTGTGTGTCTCCTGAGTGTGTCTTGTTTCCGCGTGTCTTGATTCCGTATGTTCCCGTGTCCGTCAGAGTCTTAGGTTAGGTTAGTTAGTGTCCGTGTCCGTGCCATTATCCCTGGGGTTTTGAGTCCAGGATGCCATTTGTGTCCCCTCAAATTGCCTCCCTTATCTCCACCTTGGGATCGTGTCAGTGTCCATGTGTGTCTTGATTCTGTGTGTGTCTTGAGTCCGTGTGTGTCTTGAGTCCGTGTATTGATTCCGTGTGTCCGTGTCCGTTAGAGTCTATGAGTGTCCGTATCCGTGTCCGTGTCCGTGTCATTATCCCTGGGGTATTGAGTCCAGGATGTCATTTGTGTCCCCTCAAATTGCCTCCCTTATCTCCACCTTGGGATCGTGTCAGTGTCCATGTGTGTCTTGATTCCGTGTGTGTCTTGAGTCCGCGTGTGTCTTGAATCCGTGTGTGTCTTGAGTCCATGTGTGTCTTGAGTCCGTGTGTGTCTTGATTCCGCGTGTGTCTTGAGTCTGCGTGTGTCTTGAGTCCGCGTGTGTCTTGAGTCCGTGTGTGTCTTGATTCCGCGTGTGTCTTGAGTCCTTGTGTCTCCTGCAGCCGTGTGCGTCTTGATTCCGTGTGTCCGGGTGTCTTTGGGGTTTTGGGTCCAGGAAGCTATTTGTGTCGACCCAAATTGCCTCCCTTCTCCCCACCTGAAATCCAGGTGGATTGAAAGACCTGCCCGAGGTCAGTGGATCCAGGTATCCGTCCGTGGGCCCCCGGATTTCAACCCTTCCCCACATTCCAAGGGGTCAGTCAATCAATCTTCAGCTATCCAGAGAATCTATCGAAACTGATGCTCCTACAGGAGGGGACACACAGATAAATCTGTGCCCTGTACTTGCAACCGTTCCGACAGGCTCGAACGCAGGTCTATCCGGATTAAGAACATGTTCTATCCGACTAGGCCACGCTGGAGTTGCCTTCTGAATCAAATTTTGCACTTGTATTTATATCTCGTAGTAAGGTTAGTTAGTGTCTATTTATCAACATTTGCAATGACTGACGTGTGAAGTTGTGAGTTTGTGTTGAGAGTTAGAAATACATGACAGCTTATTCGATGAGGTTGCGGTCCAGTGAGGCAGTTTCATGAATGAATATTGGAGAATTTAGGCAAACTGACGTGTGTGTGTGTGTGTTTAAAGATATGTATTATTTAATATTTAGTGTGGTGTGTGTGTGTCCAAATGAGATTGTGAATGGTAAACAAGCAATCCAATACCTAATATGTGCTAATCTAGGCCTCGTTTTGTATACATATATATATGTGTTTTACTAGGGAATGAAAATCCGGTTTGTTTTATTCTAAGTTTTTTCAACAATAAATAGTACATACGCGAACGAACGGTTCGGCTGGTAAGTATAGCGTTGTGGCGGTCATTTTCTCTGTTAGGCGGGGGTCGGGGGAGGGGGCGGGGGTGGTCTCTGGTAATTGTGGTATGGGGGGTAGTTATATTTGGGCCTCGGTTGGGGGGTAGGGTGTTGGTAGGGGGGGTGGGGGCCGAGGGAGCAGCAGTGGGGGGGCCTGAGGGGTGGGGGGAGGGAAAGGCATGGAGTTGCCAGTTAATCATTAAGATATTAATTTGTAAAGATAGGTTATATAAGGAAAGATGTTTAGGAAGGAATAAGAAAAGTGTTTCGAACTGATGAAAGTATATGAGTTATAGTGATTCATGTTAGAAGAAAGATATGTGCTTTAAAAGGTGAAGAGATTTGTAAAGGACTTTATCTGCTTAATAATATATTAATTAACGGTAAATGACCATTGGAGATAGATATTCAACAGCATAATGAGTGGACAAGTTTTAGCAGGAAGGCCGGCATAGAGAGAGAATGGACCGATAAATAGTTAGACATTTTTTCTCGAATGGTATACTCTAATAATCATAGGTACATATTTCAGAGCGCGACATTCGTGCGCGCGCGCGTACACACACATATATACACACACACACACATATACACACACACACACACACACACACATATACACACACACACACACACACACACACACACACACACACACACACACACACACACACACACAAACACACACACACACACACACACACACACAAACACACACACACACACACACACACACACACACACACACACACACACACACACACACACACACACACACACACACACACACACACACACACACACACACACGCACACACACACATATATATACAAACATACATACAGTCTCGACAGTCAAATTGCAGAAACTGTCACAATTATGACAAGGATCACTCATATTGGATATATACACACACAGATAAATTCACGTGGATAAGTCACTCCAATTACACGTATGTACACACACAGACAACATATTTCAGTGAGTGTGGCCCATAGTATACATTAATACTCACACATGCCAGCCCATTCACTATTAATTGGTGTACATATTCATTCACACACATGTTTATGTGTCTCTTTCTTATAAAATACACACATACTGAAAGGAATCTTTGAGAACATTATATACCACATATGTCAGACCAATCCCCAAGTATGCAGCTCCAGCATGGAGTCCACATCTAGTCAAGCATAAGACTAAACTGGAAAAGGTTCAAAGGTTTGCCATCAGACTAGAACCCGAGCTAAGAGGTATGAGCTACGAGGAGAGACTACGGGAATTAAACCTCACTTCGTTGGAAGACAGAAGAGTTAAGGGGGACATGATCACCACATTCAAGATTCTCAAGGGAATCGATAGGGTAGATAAAGGTAGGCTATTTAAAACAAGGGGCACACGTACTAGGGGACACAGGTGGAAACTGAGTGCCCAAATGAGCCACAGAGATATTAGAAAGAACTTTTTTAGTGTCAGAGTAGTTGACAAATGGAATGCATTAGGAAGTGATGTGGTGGAGGCTGACTCCATACACAGTTTCAAGTGTAGATATGATAGAGCCCAATAGGCTCAGGAACCAGTACTCCTGTTGATTGACGGTTGAGAGGCGGGACCAAAGAGCCAGAGCTCAACCCCCGCAAGCACAATAAGGTGAGTACAATTAGGTGAGTACACACAAACTCATTGTTAATTTTCCCTGGAACACAACCCGACAAACCGTTTAACAACCAGGTACCCATTCACTGCTTCGTGAAGAGAATCGTTAAGTTAAGGATTGGTGCCTAGTCAATCCGCTCTTCCCCTGCCAGCCAGGATATGAACCCAGGCGAAATCGCTTGAGAAGCGCGAGGTGAGTGCCTTACCACTGATCCACAGGGACTGCCCAAATATGAATGCCATCAGCAGCACTAGCAGTTGGTGTTACCAGGCAGGTTACCCATCCAATTACTAACCAAATTGAAAGTTGCTTAACTTGGCTAATGGGACGAGAAGCAGTGTCCTTTAAGTGGTAGTATGGCCGTTGTTATTGTATACAAGTGGTAACCAATAACTTGTGAGTGAGTGAGTGAGTGAGTGATGATAATGGTAACTGCGGCGGAGGATACTCACACATACCAGCCAATTCTCCATTAATGATAGTTCTTATAGTCAAACAAACCAACCAAAAGTGGACTATAGCACCAACATGGAAATGTTTGGATGCCATTGATCTCGCACAAATCGCTTATAAATGCCACCCGCCGCTATTTATAAAACCTAAACAATCCTCTTCTAAGCACGAATGACTACTCTTAGGCCTTGGATTATGTTCTCTTAGGCTTCATTGAGTCAATACATATAACTTCTTTGAGCCGGGGGACAGGCAGACAGGCAGTCTATATATACATGTTAGGCCCATAAAGTGGTCTCCAACACCCACCCCACAAGGTTAAACTAACCCTCACTCACCAGGATGCTAGTAGCTCACTAACTCCTGGATACCTATTTACTGCTAGGTGAACAGGTGCATTGGGTGATAGGAAACGCTACCAACAATTACAGCCCTACCCGACCGCGATTCGAACCCTGGAATCCCTTATTGAGAGTCGAGAAGGAACACATGTTACATATATGTGTACTCACCTATTTGTGCCAGGAGGATCGAGCATTAATCTTAGAGTCTGCCTTTAAGCCGTCGGTTGTTTATAGCAATAACTCTTGGCCTATTTCCTAACTTAACCTAGCCTAACCTATACCCTACCCTAACCTATAACCTACCACAATCTAAAACCAAACCTAATATAACCTAACCTAATCTAAATCTAACCTAACCTACACCTAAACCCAATCTACCTAACTAAGCTAACCTAACCAAACCAAACCTAACTAACCTAACCAAACCTAACCTAACTAACCTAACCTAACTAATCTAACCTAACCTAACTAACGTAACCTAACTAACGCAACCTAACCTAACCTAACCAAACCTAACCTAACTAACCTAACCTAACCTAACCTAACCTAACTAACCTAACCTAAACCTAACCAAACCTAACCTAACCTAACCTAACCTAACTAATGTAACCTAACCTAACCTAACCAAACCTAACCTAACTAACCTAACCTAACCTAACCTAAACCTAACCAAACCTAACCTAACTAACCTAACCTAACCTAACCTAACCTAAACCTAACCTAACCTAACCTAACCTAACCTAACCTAAACCTAACCTAACCTAACCAAACCTAACCTAACCAAACTTAACCTAACCTAACCTAACCTAACCAAACTTAACCTAACCTAACCTAACCAACACCCACCTCACAAGATCGAACACCCTGACTGACCCTCACTAGGATGCAACCCTACATGAAGCTCATAACTCCTGGATACCTGTTTACTGCTAGGAGAACAGAGGCATTAGGTGATAGGAAACGCTACCAATAATTTCAGTCCTGCCTGGCCGGGTTTCGATCCAGGAATCCCCGATCGTTAGTCTAGAAGGAACACATACATGTTTCATATTTCTGTGTACTCACCTATTTGTACTTGCAGGACTGAGCATCAGTTTTTGAACGCTGACAATATAGCCGCCGGTTGTTTAAAGCAATGACTCCTGGTCTATTTTCCTGTCATATCAACTTTTAAAATTATGAATGGAGTTTGCATCTACAACTGTGGGTTTTTGTAAGTTTGTTCTCACCTAGTTGTATTCACCTAGTTGTGTTTGCTAGGTTTGATATTCAGATCTTTGGTCCCACCTCTCAACCATCAATCTTGTAATCAAGCTCAAGTAGTTTTCCAGAAGTTATGTAACTCATAACTCTCAGCTCTGTTGGAAAAAAGGCTGGGGCTGCATATTCAATTATTTGTCTCGCATAGGTTGAAAAAAAAGGTTCATTCTACTTTACACAAGTTAGAAATGTTACTTTGAACATGTTCTATCCAAGTCGGATAATTAATTAATGTTCTTAATCCGGATAGACCTGCGTTCGAGCCTGTCGAAACGGTTGCAATTACAGGGCACATATTGTCCTCTCCTGTAGCAGCATCAGGTTCGATAGATTCTCTGGACAGCCGATGATTGACCTTCTGGCAGTTCTCACGTTGACACATTTAAAACAGTTTTTTTTTATAAAAAAAAACAAAAAAACGCGACATTCCTTAGATGTTTAAATTTTTTATCTCTGTCCGTGTATGTGTCTTGAGTTGAGTTTTGATTCCTTGTGTTTCTTGATTCCGTGTGTGTCTTGATTCCGTCTGTGCCTTGATTCATTGTGTTTCTTGATTCCGTGTGTGTCTTGATTCCGTCTGTGCCTTGATTCATTGTGTTTCTTGATTCCGTGTGTGTCTTGATTCCGTCTGTGCCTTGATTCATTGTGTTTCTTGAGTCCGTGTGTGTCTTGATTCAGTGTGTGTCTTGATTCCGTGTGTGTCTTGATTCCGTGTGTGTCTTGATTCCTTGTGTTTCTTGATTCCGTGCGTGTCTTGATTCCTTGTGTTTCTTGATTCCGTGCGTGTCTTGATTCAGTGTGTGTCTTGATTCCGTGTGTGTCTTGATCCCGTTTGTGTCTTGATTCCTTGTGTTTCTTGATTCCTTGTGTGTCTTGATTCCTTGTGTGTCTTGATTCCGTCTATGCCTTGATTCCTTGTGTTTCTTGATTCCGTGTGTGTCTTGATTCCGTTTGAGTCTTGATTCCTTGTGTTTCTTGAATCCGTGTGTGTCTTGATTCCGTGTGTGTCTTGATTCCGTCTGTGCCTTGATTCCTTGTGTGTCTTGATTCCGTGTGTGTCTTGATTCCGTCTGTGCCTTGATTCCTTGTGTTTCTTGATTCCGTGTGTGTCTTGATTCCTTGTGTGTCTTGATTTCTTGTGATTCTTGATTCCGTGCGTGTCTTGATTCCGTGTGTGTCTTGATTCCCTCTGTGCCTTGATTCCTTGTGTTTCTTGATTCCGTGTGTGTCTTGATTCCGTTTGTGTCTTGATTCCTTGTGTTTCTTGATTCCGTGTGTGTCTTGATTCCGTGTGTTTCTTGATTTCTTGTGTTTCTTGATTCCGTGTGTGTCTTGATTCCGTTTGTGTCTTGATTCCTTGTGTTTCTTGATTCCGTGTGTGTCTTGATTCCGTGTGTTTCTTGATTCCTTGTGTTTCTTGATTCCGTGTGTGTCTTGATTCCGTTTGTGTCTTGATTCTTTGTGTTTCTTGATTCCGTGTGTGTCTTGATTCCGTGTGTTTCATGATTCCGTGTGTGTCTTGATTTCGTGTGTTTCATGATTCCGTGTGTGTCTTGATTCCGTGTGTTTCTTGATTTCGTGTATGTCTTGATTCCTTTTGTTTCTTGATTCCTTGTGTGTCTTGATTCCGTGTGTGTCTTGATTCCGTGTGTGTCTTGATTCCTTGTGTTTCTTGGTTCCTTGTGTTTCTTGATTCCGTGTGTTTCTTGATTCCTTGTGTTTCTTGATTCCTTGTGTTTCTTGATTCCGTGTGTTTCTTGATTCCTTGTGTTTCTTGATTCCTTGTGTTTCTTGATTCCTTGTGTTTCTTGATTCCGTGTGTTTCTTGATTCCTTGTGTTTCTTGATTCCTTGTGTTTCTTGATTCCGTGTGTTTCTTGATTCCTTGTGTTTCTTTATTCCTTGTGTTTCTTGATTCCTTGTGTTTCTTGATTCCGTCTGTGCCTTGATTCCTTATGTGTCCTGATTTCGTGTGTGTCTCCTGAGTGTGTCTTGTTTCCGCGTGTCTTGATTCCGTATGTTCCCGTGTCCGTCAGAGTCTTAGGTTAGGTTAGTTAGTGTCCGTGTCCGTGCCATTATCCCTGGGGTTTTGAGTCCAGGATGCCATTTGTGTCCCCTCAAATTGCCTCCCTTATCTCCACCTTGGGATCGTGTCAGTGTCCATGTGTGTCTTGATTCTGTGTGTGTCTTGAGTCCGTGTGTGTCTTGAGTCCGTGTATTGATTCCGTGTGTCCGTGTCCGTTAGAGTCTATGAGTGTCCGTATCCGTGTCCGTGTCCGTGTCATTATCCCTGGGGTATTGAGTCCAGGATGTCATTTGTGTCCCCTCAAATTGCCTCCCTTATCTCCACCTTGGGATCGTGTCAGTGTCCATGTGTGTCTTGATTCCGTGTGTGTCTTGAGTCCGCGTGTGTCTTGAATCCGTGTGTGTCTTGAGTCCATGTGTGTCTTGAGTCCGTGTGTGTCTTGATTCCGCGTGTGTCTTGAGTCTGCGTGTGTCTTGAGTCCGCGTGTGTCTTGAGTCCGTGTGTGTCTTGATTCCGCGTGTGTCTTGAGTCCTTGTGTCTCCTGCAGCCGTGTGCGTCTTGATTCCGTGTGTCCGGGTGTCTTTGGGGTTTTGGGTCCAGGAAGCTATTTGTGTCGACCCAAATTGCCTCCCTTCTCCCCACCTGAAATCCAGGTGGATTGAAAGACCTGCCCGAGGTCAGTGGATCCAGGTATCCGTCCGTGGGCCCCCGGATTTCAACCCTTCCCCACATTCCAAGGGGTCAGTCAATCAATCTTCAGCTATCCAGAGAATCTATCGAAACTGATGCTCCTACAGGAGGGGACACACAGATAAATCTGTGCCCTGTACTTGCAACCGTTCCGACAGGCTCGAACGCAGGTCTATCCGGATTAAGAACATGTTCTATCCGACTAGGCCACGCTGGAGTTGCCTTCTGAATCAAATTTTGCACTTGTATTTATATCTCGTAGTAAGGTTAGTTAGTGTCTATTTATCAACATTTGCAATGACTGACGTGTGAAGTTGTGAGTTTGTGTTGAGAGTTAGAAATACATGACAGCTTATTCGATGAGGTTGCGGTCCAGTGAGGCAGTTTCATGAATGAATATTGGAGAATTTAGGCAAACTGACGTGTGTGTGTGTGTGTTTAAAGGTATGTATTATTTAATATTTAGTGTGGTGTGTGTGTGTCCAAATGAGATTGTGAATGGTAAACAAGCAATCCAATACCTAATATGTGCTAATCTAGGCCTCGTTTTGTATACATATATATATGTGTTTTACTAGGGAATGAAAATCCGGTTTGTTTTATTCTAAGTTTTTTCAACAATAAATAGTACATACGCGAACGAACGGTTCGGCTGGTAAGTATAGCGTTGTGGCGGTCATTTTCTCTGTTAGGCGGGGGTCGGGGGAGGGGGCGGGGGTGGTCTCTGGTAATTGTGGTATGGGGGGTAGTTATATTTGGGCCTCGGTTGGGGGGTAGGGTGTTGGTAGGGGGGGTGGGGGCCGAGGGAGCAGCAGTGGGGGGGCCTGAGGGGTGGGGGGAGGGAAAGGCATGGAGTTGCCAGTTAATCATTAAGATATTAATTTGTAAAGATAGGTTATATAAGGAAAGATGTTTAGGAAGGAATAAGAAAAGTGTTTCGAACTGATGAAAGTATATGAGTTATAGTGATTCATGTTAGAAGAAAGATATGTGCTTTAAAAGGTGAAGAGATTTGTAAAGGACTTTATCTGCTTAATAATATATTAATTAACGGTAAATGACCATTGGAGATAGATATTCAACAGCATAAAGAGTGGACAAGTTTTAGCAGGAAGGCCGGCACAGAGAGAGAGAATGGACTGATAAATAGTTAGACATTTTTTCTCGAATGGTATACTCTAATAATCATAGGTACATATTTCAGAGCGCGACATTCGTGCGCGCGCGCGTACACACACATATATACACACACACACACATATACACACACACACACACACACACACATATACACACACACACACACACACACACACACACACACACACACACACACACACACACACACACACACACACACACACACACACACACACACACACACACACACACACACACACACACACACACACACACACACACACACACACACACACACACACACACACGCACACACACACATATATATACAAACATACATACAGTCTCGACAGTCAAATTGCAGAAACTGTCACAATTATGACAAGGATCACTCATATTGGATATATACACACACAGATAAATTCACGTGGATAAGTCACTCCAATTACACGTATGTACACACACAGACAACATATTTCAGTGAGTGTGGCCCATAGTATACATTAATACTCACACATGCCAGCCCATTCACTATTAATTGGTGTACATATTCATTCACACACATGTTTATGTGTCTCTTTCTTATAAAATACACACATACTGAAAGGAATCTTTGAGAACATTATATACCACATATGTCAGACCAATCCCCAAGTATGCAGCTCCAGCATGGAGTCCACATCTAGTCAAGCATAAGACTAAACTGGAAAAGGTTCAAAGGTTTGCCATCAGACTAGAACCCGAGCTAAGAGGTATGAGCTACGAGGAGAGACTACGGGAATTAAACCTCACTTCGTTGGAAGACAGAAGAGTTAAGGGGGACATGATCACCACATTCAAGATTCTCAAGGGAATCGATAGGGTAGATAAAGGTAGGCTATTTAAAACAAGGGGCACACGTACTAGGGGACACAGGTGGAAACTGAGTGCCCAAATGAGCCACAGAGATATTAGAAAGAACTTTTTTAGTGTCAGAGTAGTTGACAAATGGAATGCATTAGGAAGTGATGTGGTGGAGGCTGACTCCATACACAGTTTCAAGTGTAGATATGATAGAGCCCAATAGGCTCAGGAACCAGTACTCCTGTTGATTGACGGTTGAGAGGCGGGACCAAAGAGCCAGAGCTCAACCCCCGCAAGCACAATAAGGTGAGTACAATTAGGTGAGTACACACAAACTCATTGTTAATTTTCCCTGGAACACAACCCGACAAACCGTTTAACAACCAGGTACCCATTCACTGCTTCGTGAAGAGAATCGTTAAGTTAAGGATTGGTGCCTAGTCAATCCGCTCTTCCCCTGCCAGCCAGGATATGAACCCAGGCGAAATCGCTTGAGAAGCGCGAGGTGAGTGCCTTACCACTGATCCACAGGGACTGCCCAAATATGAATGCCATCAGCAGCACTAGCAGTTGGTGTTACCAGGCAGGTTACCCATCCAATTACTAACCAAATTGAAAGTTGCTTAACTTGGCTAATGGGACGAGAAGCAGTGTCCTTTAAGTGGTAGTATGGCCGTTGTTATTGTATACAAGTGGTAACCAATAACTTGTGAGTGAGTGAGTGAGTGAGTGATGATAATGGTAACTGCGGCGGAGGATACTCACACATACCAGCCAATTCTCCATTAATGATAGTTCTTATAGTCAAACAAACCAACCAAAAGTGGACTATAGCACCAACATGGAAATGTTTGGATGCCATTGATCTCGCACAAATCGCTTATAAATGCCACCCGCCGCTATTTATAAAACCTAAACAATCCTCTTCTAAGCACGAATGACTACTCTTAGGCCTTGGATTATGTTCTCTTAGGCTTCATTGAGTCAATACATATAACTTCTTTGAGTCGGGGGACAGGCAGACAGGCAGTCTATATATACATGTTAGGCCCATAAAGTGGTCTCCAACACCCACCCCACAAGGTTAAACTAACCCTCACTCACCAGGATGCTAGTAGCTCACTAACTCCTGGATACCTATTTACTGCTAGGTGAACAGGTGCATTGGGTGATAGGAAACGCTACCAACAATTACAGCCCTACCCGACCGCGATTCGAACCCTGGAATCCCTTATTGAGAGTCGAGAAGGAACACATCATTCATGTTACATATATGTGTACTCACCTATTTGTGCCAGGAGGATCGAGCATTAATCTTAGAGTCTGCCTTTAAGCCGTCGGTTGTTTATAGCAATAACTCTTGGCCTATTTCCTAACTTAACCTAGCCTAACCTATACCCTACCCTAACCTATAACCTACCACAATCTAAAACCAAACCTAATATAACCTAACCTAATCTAAATCTAACCTAACCTACACCTAAACCCAATCTACCTAACTAAGCTAACCTAACCAAACCAAACCTAACTAACCTAACCAAACCTAACCTAACTAACCTAACCTAACTAATCTAACCTAACCTAACTAACGTAACCTAACTAACGCAACCTAACCTAACCTAACCAAACCTAACCTAACTAACCTAACCTAACCTAACCTAACCTAACTAACCTAACCTAAACCTAACCAAACCTAACCTAACCTAACCTAACCTAACTAATGTAACCTAACCTAACCTAACCAAACCTAACCTAACTAACCTAACCTAACCTAACCTAAACCTAACCAAACCTAACCTAACCTAACCTAACCTAACCTAACCTAAACCTAACCTAACCTAACCTAACCTAACCTAACCTAAACCTAACCTAACCTAACCAAACCTAACCTAACCAAACTTAACCTAACCTAACCTAACCTAACCAAACTTAACCTAACCTAACCTAACCAACACCCACCTCACAAGATCGAACACCCTGACTGACCCTCACTAGGATGCAACCCTACATGAAGCTCATAACTCCTGGATACCTGTTTACTGCTAGGAGAACAGAGGCATTAGGTGATAGGAAACGCTACCAATAATTTCAGTCCTGCCTGGCCGGGTTTCGATCCAGGAATCCCCGATCGTTAGTCTAGAAGGAACACATACATGTTTCATATTTCTGTGTACTCACCTATTTGTACTTGCAGGACTGAGCATCAGTTTTTGAACGCTGACAATATAGCCGCCGGTTGTTTAAAGCAATGACTCCTGGTCTATTTTCCTGTCATATCAACTTTTAAAATTATGAATGGAGTTTGCATCTACAACTGTGGGTTTTTGTAAGTTTGTTCTCACCTAGTTGTATTCACCTAGTTGTGTTTGCTAGGTTTGATATTCAGATCTTTGGTCCCACCTCTCAACCATCAATCTTGTAATCAAGCTCAAGTAGTTTTCCAGAAGTTATGTAACTCATAACTCTCAGCTCTGTTGGAAAAAAGGCTGGGGCTGCATATTCAATTATTTGTCTCGCATAGGTTGAAAAAAAAGGTTCATTCTTCTTTACACAAGTTAGAAATGTTACTTTGAACATGTTCTATCCAAGTCGGATAATTAATTAATGTTCTTAATCCGGATAGACCTGCGTTCGAGCCTGTCGAAACGGTTGCAATTACAGGGCACATATTGTCCTCTCCTGTAGCAGCATCAGGTTCGATAGATTCTCTGGACAGCCGATGATTGACCTTCTGGCAGTTCTCACGTTGACACATTTAAAACTGTTTTTTTTTTGATAAAAAAAAAACAAAAAAACGCCACATTCCTTAGATGTTTAAATTTTTTATCTCTGTCCGTGTATGTGTCTTGAGTTGAGTTTTGATTCCTTGTGTTTCTTGATTCCGTGTGTGTCTTGATTCCGTCTGTGCCTTGATTCATTGTGTTTCTTGAGTCCGTGTGTGTCTTGATTCAGTGTGTGTCTTGATTCCGTGTGTGTCTTGATTCCGTGTGTGTCTTGATTCCTTGTGTTTCTTGATTCCGTGCGTGTCTTGATTCCTTGTGTTTCTTGATTCCGTGCGTGTCTTGATTCAGTGTGTGTCTTGATTCCGTGTGTGTCTTGATCCCGTTTGTGTCTTGATTCCTTGTGTTTCTTGATTCCTTGTGTGTCTTGATTCCTTGTGTGTCTTGATTCCGTCTATGCCTTGATTCCTTGTGTTTCTTGATTCCGTGTGTGTCTTGATTCCGTTTGAGTCTTGATTCCTTGTGTTTCTTGAATCCGTGTGTGTCTTGATTCCGTGTGTGTCTTGATTCCGTCTGTGCCTTGATTCCTTGTGTGTCTTGATTCCGTGTGTGTCTTGATTCCGTCTGTGCCTTGATTCCTTGTGTTTCTTGATTCCGTGTGTGTCTTGATTCCTTGTGTGTCTTGATTTCTTGTGATTCTTGATTCCGTGCGTGTCTTGATTCCGTGCGTGTCTTGATTCCGTGTGTGTCTTGATTCCCTCTGTGCCTTGATTCCTTGTGTTTCTTGATTCCGTGTGTGTCTTGATTCCGTTTGTGTCTTGATTCCGTGTGTGTCTTGATTCCGTGTGTTTCTTGATTTCTTGTGTTTCTTGATTCCGTGTGTGTCTTGATTCCGTTTGTGTCTTGATTCCTTGTGTTTCTTGATTCCGTGTGTGTCTTGATTCCGTGTGTTTCTTGATTCCTTGTGTTTCTTGATTCCGTGTGTGTCTTGATTCCGTTTGTGTCTTGATTCTTTGTGTTTCTTGATTCCGTGTGTGTCTTGATTCCGTGTGTTTCATGATTCCGTGTGTGTCTTGATTTCGTGTGTTTCATGATTCCGTGTGTGTCTTGATTCCGTGTGTTTCTTGATTTCGTGTATGTCTTGATTCCTTTTGTTTCTTGATTCCTTGTGTGTCTTGATTCCGTGTGTGTCTTGATTCCGTGTGTGTCTTGATTCCTTGTGTTTCTTGGTTCCTTGTGTTTCTTGATTCCGTGTGTTTCTTGATTCCTTGTGTTTCTTGATTCCTTGTGTTTCTTGATTCCGTGTGTTTCTTGATTCCTTGTGTTTCTTGATTCCTTGTGTTTCTTGATTCCTTGTGTTTCTTGATTCCGTGTGTTTCTTGATTCCTTGTGTTTCTTGATTCCTTGTGTTTCTTGATTCCGTGTGTTTCTTGATTCCTTGTGTTTCTTGATTCCTTGTGTTTCTTGATTCCTTGTGTTTCTTGATTCCGTCTGTGCCTTGATTCCTTATGTGTCCTGATTTCGTGTGTGTCTCCTGAGTGTGTCTTGTTTCCGCGTGTCTTGATTCCGTATGTTCCCGTGTCCGTCAGAGTCTTAGGTTAGGTTAGTTAGTGTCCGTGTCCGTGCCATTATCCCTGGGGTTTTGAGTCCAGGATGCCATTTGTGTCCCCTCAAATTGCCTCCCTTATCTCCACCTTGGGATCGTGTCAGTGTCCATGTGTGTCTTGATTCTGTGTGTGTCTTGAGTCCGTGTGTGTCTTGAGTCCGTGTATTGATTCCGTGTGTCCGTGTCCGTTAGAGTCTATGAGTGTCCGTATCCGTGTCCGTGTCCGTGTCATTATCCCTGGGGTATTGAGTCCAGGATGCCATTTGTGTCCCCTCAAATTGCCTCCCTTATCTCCACCTTGGGATCGTGTCAGTGTCCATGTGTGTCTTGATTCCGTGTGTGTCTTGAGTCCATGTGTGTCTTGAGTCCGTGTGTGTCTTGATTCCGCGTGTGTCTTGAGTCTGCGTGTGTCTTGAGTCCGCGTGTGTCTTGAGTCCGTGTGTGTCTTGATTCCGCGTGTGTCTTGAGTCCTTGTGTCTCCTGCAGCCGTGTGCGTCTTGATTCCGTGTGTCCGGGTGTCTTTGGGGTTTTGGGTCCAGGAAGCTATTTGTGTCGACCCAAATTGCCTCCCTTCTCCCCACCTGAAATCCAGGTGGATTGAAAGACCTGCCCGAGGTCAGTGGATCCAGGTATCCGTCCGTGGGCCCCCGGATTTCAACCCTTCCCCACATTCCAAGGGGTCAGTCAATCAATCTTCAGCTATCCAGAGAATCTATCGAAACTGATGCTCCTACAGGAGGGGACACACAGATAAATCTGTGCCCTGTACTTGCAACCGTTCCGACAGGCTCGAACGCAGGTCTATCCGGATTAAGAACATGTTCTATCCGACTAGGCCACGCTGGAGTTGCCTTCTGAATCAAATTTTGCACTTGTATTTATATCTCGTAGTAAGGTTAGTTAGTGTCTATTTATCAACATTTGCAATGACTGACGTGTGAAGTTGTGAGTTTGTGTTGAGAGTTAGAAATACATGACAGCTTATTCGATGAGGTTGCGGTCCAGTGAGGCAGTTTCATGAATGAATATTGGAGAATTTAGGCAAACTGACGTGTGTGTGTGTGTGTTTAAAGATATGTATTATTTAATATTTAGTGTGGTGTGTGTGTGTCCAAATGAGATTGTGAATGGTAAACAAGCAATCCAATACCTAATATGTGCTAATCTAGGCCTCGTTTTGTATACATATATATATGTGTTTTACTAGGGAATGAAAATCCGGTTTGTTTTATTCTAAGTTTTTTCAACAATAAATAGTACATACGCGAACGAACGGTTCGGCTGGTAAGTATAGCGTTGTGGCGGTCATTTTCTCTGTTAGGCGGGGGTCGGGGGAGGGGGCGGGGGTGGTCTCTGGTAATTGTGGTATGGGGGGTAGTTATATTTGGGCCTCGGTTGGGGGGTAGGGTGTTGGTAGGGGGGGTGGGGGCCGAGGGAGCAGCAGTGGGGGGGCCTGAGGGGTGGGGGGAGGGAAAGGCATGGAGTTGCCAGTTAATCATTAAGATATTAATTTGTAAAGATAGGTTATATAAGGAAAGATGTTTAGGAAGGAATAAGAAAAGTGTTTCGAACTGATGAAAGTATATGAGTTATAGTGATTCATGTTAGAAGAAAGATATGTGCTTTAAAAGGTGAAGAGATTTGTAAAGGACTTTATCTGCTTAATAATATATTAATTAACGGTAAATGACCATTGGAGATAGATATTCAACAGCATAAAGAGTGGACAAGTTTTAGCAGGAAGGCCGGCACAGAGAGAGAGAATGGACTGATAAATAGTTAGACATTTTTTCTCGAATGGTATACTCTAATAATCATAGGTACATATTTCAGAGCGCGACATTCGTGCGCGCGCGCGTACACACACATATATACACACACACACACATATACACACACACACACACACACACACATATACACACACACACACACACACACACACACACACACACACACACACACACACACACACACACACAAACACACACACACACACACACACACACACACACAAACACACACACACACACACACACACACACACACACACACACACACACACACACACACACACACACACACACACACACACACACACACACACACACACACACACACACACGCACACACACACATATATATACAAACATACATACAGTCTCGACAGTCAAATTGCAGAAACTGTCACAATTATGACAAGGATCACTCATATTGGATATATACACACACAGATAAATTCACGTGGATAAGTCACTCCAATTACACGTATGTACACACACAGACAACATATTTCAGTGAGTGTGGCCCATAGTATACATTAATACTCACACATGCCAGCCCATTCACTATTAATTGGTGTACATATTCATTCACACACATGTTTATGTGTCTCTTTCTTATAAAATACACACATACTGAAAGGAATCTTTGAGAACATTATATACCACATATGTCAGACCAATCCCCAAGTATGCAGCTCCAGCATGGAGTCCACATCTAGTCAAGCATAAGACTAAACTGGAAAAGGTTCAAAGGTTTGCCATCAGACTAGAACCCGAGCTAAGAGGTATGAGCTACGAGGAGAGACTACGGGAATTAAACCTCACTTCGTTGGAAGACAGAAGAGTTAAGGGGGACATGATCACCACATTCAAGATTCTCAAGGGAATCGATAGGGTAGATAAAGGTAGGCTATTTAAAACAAGGGGCACACGTACTAGGGGACACAGGTGGAAACTGAGTGCCCAAATGAGCCACAGAGATATTAGAAAGAACTTTTTTAGTGTCAGAGTAGTTGACAAATGGAATGCATTAGGAAGTGATGTGGTGGAGGCTGACTCCATACACAGTTTCAAGTGTAGATATGATAGAGCCCAATAGGCTCAGGAACCAGTACTCCTGTTGATTGACGGTTGAGAGGCGGGACCAAAGAGCCAGAGCTCAACCCCCGCAAGCACAATAAGGTGAGTACAATTAGGTGAGTACACACAAACTCATTGTTAATTTTCCCTGGAACACAACCCGACAAACCGTTTAACAACCAGGTACCCATTCACTGCTTCGTGAAGAGAATCGTTAAGTTAAGGATTGGTGCCTAGTCAATCCGCTCTTCCCCTGCCAGCCAGGATATGAACCCAGGCGAAATCGCTTGAGAAGCGCGAGGTGAGTGCCTTACCACTGATCCACAGGGACTGCCCAAATATGAATGCCATCAGCAGCACTAGCAGTTGGTGTTACCAGGCAGGTTACCCATCCAATTACTAACCAAATTGAAAGTTGCTTAACTTGGCTAATGGGACGAGAAGCAGTGTCCTTTAAGTGGTAGTATGGCCGTTGTTATTGTATACAAGTGGTAACCAATAACTTGTGAGTGAGTGAGTGAGTGAGTGATGATAATGGTAACTGCGGCGGAGGATACTCACACATACCAGCCAATTCTCCATTAATGATAGTTCTTATAGTCAAACAAACCAACCAAAAGTGGACTATAGCACCAACATGGAAATGTTTGGATGCCATTGATCTCGCACAAATCGCTTATAAATGCCACCCGCCGCTATTTATAAAACCTAAACAATCCTCTTCTAAGCACGAATGACTACTCTTAGGCCTTGGATTATGTTCTCTTAGGCTTCATTGAGTCAATACATATAACTTCTTTGAGTCGGGGGACAGGCAGACAGGCAGTCTATATATACATGTTAGGATTATAAAGTGGTCTCCAACACCCACCCCACAAGGTTAAACTAACCCTCACTCACCAGGATGCTAGTAGCTCACTAACTCCTGGATACCTATTTACTGCTAGGTGAACAGGTGCATTGGGTGATAGGAAACGCTACCAACAATTACAGCCCTACCCGACCGCGATTCGAACCCTGGAATCCCTTATTGAGAGTCGAGAAGGAACACATCATTCATGTTACATATATGTGTACTCACCTATTTGTGCCAGGAGGATCGAGCATTAATCTTAGAGTCTGCCTTTAAGCCGTCGGTTGTTTATAGCAATAACTCTTGGCCTATTTCCTAACTTAACCTAGCCTAACCTATACCCTACCCTAACCTATAACCTACCACAATCTAAAACCAAACCTAATATAACCTAACCTAATCTAAATCTAACCTAACCTAGACCTAAACCCAATCTACCTAACTTACCTAACTAAGCTAACCTAACCAAACCTAACCTAACTAACCTAACCTAACCTAACCTAACTAACCTAACCTAACTAATCTAACCTAACCTAACTAACGTAACCTAACTAACGTAACCTAACCTAACCTAACCAAACCTAACCTAGCTAACCTAACCTAACCTAACCTAACCTAACTAACCTAACCTAAACCTAACCAAACCTAACCTAACCTAACCTAACCTAACTAATGTAACCTAACCTAACCTAACCTAACCAAACCTAACCAAACTAACCTAACCTAACCACCTAACCTAAACCTAACCAAACCTAACCTAACTAACCTAACCTAACCTAACCTAAATCTAACCTAACTTAACCTAACCTAACCTAACCTAAACCTAACCTAACCTAACCAAACCTAACCTAACCAAACTTAACCTAACCTAACCTAACCTAACCAAACTTAACCTAACCTAACCTAACCAACACCCACCTCACAAGATCGAACACCCTGACTGACCCTCACTAGCATGCAACCCTACATGAAGCTCATAACTCCTGGATACCTGTTTACTGCTAGGAGAACAGAGGCATTAGGTGATAGGAAACGCTACCAATAATTTCAGTCCTGCCTGGCCGGGTTTCGATCCAGGAATCCCCGATCGTTAGTCTAGAAGGAACACACACATGTTTCATATTTCTGTGTACTCACCTATTTGTACTTGCAGGACTGAGCATCAGTTTTTGAACGCTGACAATATAGCCGCCGGTTGTTTAAAGCAATGACTCCTGGTCTATTTTCCTGTCATATCAACTTTTAAAATTATGAATGGAGTTTGCATCTACAACTGTGGGTTTTTGTAAGTTTGTTCTCACCTAGTTGTATTCACCTAGTTGTGTTTGCTAGGTTTGATATTCAGATCTTTGGTCCCACCTCTCAACCATCAATCAATTGCTCAAGTAGTTTTCCAGAAGTTATGTAACTCATAACTCTCAGCTCTGTTGGAAAAAAGGCAGGGGCTGCATATTCAATTATTTGTCGCGCATAGGTTGAAAAAAAAGGTTCATTCTTCTTTACACAAGTTAGAAATGTTACTTTGAACATGCTCTATCCAAGTCGGATAGAACATGTTCTTAATCCGGATAGACCTGCGTTCGAGCCTGTCGAAACGGTTGCAATTACAGGGCACATATTGTCCTCTCCTGTAGCAGCATCAGGTTCGATAGATTCTCTGGACAGCCGATGATTGACCTTCTGGCAGTTCTCACGTTGACTAATTTAAAACTGTTTTTTTTTGATAAAAAAAAAACAAAAAAACGCCACATTCCTTAGATGTTTAAATTTTTTATCTCTGTCCGTGTATGTGTCTTGAGTTGAGTTTTGATTCCTTGTGTTTCTTGATTCCGTGTGTGTCTTGATTCCGTCTGTGCCTTGATTCATTGTGTTTCTTGATTCCGTGTGTGTCTTGATTCCGTGTGTGTCTTGATTCCTTGTGTTTCTTGATTCCGTGCGTGTCTTGATTCAGTGTGTGTCTTGATTCCGTGTGTGTCTTGATTCCGTGTGTGTCTTGATTCCTTGTGTTTCTTGATTCCGTGTGTGTCTTGATTCCGTGTGTGTCTTGATTCCGTCTGTGCCTTGATTCCTTGTGTTTCTTGATTCCGTTTGTGTCTTGATTCCTTGTGTTTCTTGATTCCGTGTGTGTCTTGATTCCGTCTGTGTCTTGATTCCTTGTGTTTCTTGATTCCGTGTGTGTCTTGATTCCGTCTGTGTCTTGATTCCTTGTGTTTCTTGATTCCGTGTGTGTCTTGATCCCGTCTGTGTCTTGATTCCTTGTGTTTCTTGATTCCGTGTGTGTCTTGATTCCGTCTGTGTCTTGATTCCTTTTGTTTCTTGATTCCGTGTGTGTCTTGATCCCGTTTGTGTCTTGATTCCTTGTGTTTCTTGATTCCTTGTGTTTCTTGATTCCGTGTGTGTCTTGATTTCGTTTGAGTCTTGATTCCTTGTGTTTCTTGAATCCGTGTGTGTCTTGATTCCGTGTGTGTCTTGATTCCGTCTGTGCCTTGATTCCTTGTGTGTCTTGATTCCGTCTGTGCTTTGATTCCTTGTGTTTCTTGATTCCGTATGTGTCTTGATTCCTTGTGTGTCTTGATTCCTTGTGATTCTTGATTCCGTGCGTGTCTTGATTCCGTGTGTGTCTTGATTCCGTTTGTTTCTTGATTCCTTGTGTTTCTTGATTCCTTGTGTTTCTTGATTCCGTGTGTGTCTTGATTTCGTTTGAGTCTTGATTCCTTGTGTTTCTTGAATCCGTGTGTGTCTTGATTCCGTCTGTGCCTTGATTCCTTGTGTGTCTTGATTCCGTGTGTGTCTTGATTCCGTCTGTGCTTTGATTCCTTGTGTTTCTTGATTCCGTGTGTGTCTTGATTCCTTGTGTGTCTTGATTCCTTGTGATTCTTGATTCCGTGCGTGTCTTGATTCCGTGTGTGTCTTGATTCCGTTTGTGTCTTGATTTCTTGTGTTTCTTGATTCCGTGTGTGTCTTGATTCCTTTTGTGTCTTGATTCCTTGTGTTTCTTGATTCCGTGTGTGTGTCTTGATTCCGTGTGTTTCTTGATTCCTTGTGTTTCTTGATTCCGTGTGTGTCTTGATTCCGTTTGTGTCTTGATTCCTTGTGTTTCTTGATTCCGTGTGTGTCTTGATTCCGTGTGTTTCATGATTCCGTGTGTGTCTTGATTTCGTGTGTTTCATGATTCCGTGTGTGTCTTGATTCCGTGTGTTTCTTGATTTCGTGTATGTCTTGATTCCTTTTGTTTCTTGATTCCTTGTGTGTCTTGATTCCGTGTGTGTCTTGATTCCGTGTGTGTCTTGATTCCTTGTGTTTCTTGGTTCCTTGTGTTTCTTGATTCCGTCTGTGTCTTGATTCCGTGTGTTTCTTGATTCCTTGTGTTTCTTGATTCCTTGTGTTTCTTGATTCCGTGTGTTTCTTGATTCCTTGTGTTTCTTGATTCCGTCTGTGCCTTGATTCCTTATGTGTCCTGATTTCGTGTGTGTCTCCTGAGTGTGTCTTGTTTCCGCGTGTGTCTTGATTCCGTATGTTCCCGTGTCCGTCAGAGTCTTAGGTTAGGTTAGTTAGTGTCCGTGTCCGTGCCAATATCCCTGGGGTTTTGAGTCCAGGATGCCATTTGTGTCCCCTCAAATTGCCTCCCTTATCTCCACCTTGGGATCGTGTCAGTGTCCATGTGTGTCTTGATTCTGTGTGTGTCTTGAGTCCGTGTGTGTCTTGAGTCCGTGTATTGATTCCGTGTGTCAGTGTCCGTTAGAGTCTATGAGTGTCCGTATCCGTGTCCGTGTCCGTGTCATTATCCCTGGGGTATTGAGTCCAGGATGCCATTTGTGTCCCCTCAAATTGCCTCCCTTATCTCCACCTTGGGATCGTGTCAGTGTCCATGTGTGTCTTGATTCCGTGTGTGTCTTGAGTCCGCGTGTGTCTTGAATCCGTGTGTGTCTTGAGTCCATGTGTGTCTTGAGTCCGTGTGTGTCTTGATTCCGCGTGTGTCTTGAGTCTGCGTGTGTCTTGAGTCCGCGTGTGTCTTGAGTCCGTGTGTGTCTTGATTCCGCGTGTGTCTTGAGTCCTTGTGTCTCCTGCAGCCGTGTGCGTCTTGATTCCGTGTGTCCGGGTGTCTTTGGGGTTTTGGGTCCAGGAAGCTATTTGTGTCGACCCAAATTGCCTCCCTTCTCCCCACCTGAAATCCAGGTGGATTGAAAGACCTGCCCGAGGTCAGTGGATCCAGGTATCCGTCCGTGGGCCCCCGGATTTCAACCCTTCCCCACATTCCAAGGGGTCAGTCAATCAATCTTCAGCTATCCAGAGAATCTATCGAAACTGATGCTCCTACAGGAGGGGACACACAGATAAATCTGTGCCCTGTACTTGCAACCGTTCCGACAGGCTCGAACGCAGGTCTATCCGGATTAAGAACATGTTCTATCCGACTAGGCCACGCTGGAGTTGCCTTCTGAATCAAATTTTGCACTTGTATTTATATCTCGTAGTAAGGTTAGTTAGTGTCTATTTATCAACATTTGCAATGACTGACGTGTGAAGTTGTGAGTTTGTGTTGAGAGTTAGAAATACATGACAGCTTATTCGATGAGGTTGCAGTCCAGTGAGGCAGTTTCATGAATGAATATTGGAGAATTTAGGCAAACTGACGTGTGTGTGTGTGTGTTTAAAGGTATGTATTATTTAATATTTAGTGTGGTGTGTGTGTGATTCCAAATGAGTTTGTGAATGGTAAACAAGCAATCCAATACCTAATATGTGCTAATCTAGGCCTCGTTTTGTATACATATGTATATGTGTTTTACTAGGGAATGAAAATCCGGTTTGTTTTATTCTAAGTTTTTTCAACAATAAATAGTATATACGCGAACGAACGGTTCGGCTGGTAAGAATAGCGTTGTGGCGGCCATTTTCTCTGTTAGGCGGGGCTCGGGGGGAGGGGGGGGGGTCTCTGGTCATTGTGGTATAGGGGTAGTTATATTTGGGCCTCGGTTGTGGGGTAGGGTGTTGGTAGGGGGGGTGGGGGCCGAGGGAGCAGCAGAGGGGGGGCCTGAGGGGTGGGGGGGGAGGGAAAGGCATGGAGTTGCCAGTTATTCATTAAGATATTAATTTGTGGAGATAGGTTATATAAGGAAAGATGTTTAGGAAGGAATAAGAAAAGTGTTTCGAACTGATGAAAGTATATGAGTTATAGTGATTCATGTTAGAAGAAAGATATGTGCTTTAAAAGGTGAAGATATTTGTAAAGGACTTTATCTGCTTAATAATATATTAATTAATGGTAAATGACCATTGGAGATAGATATTCAACAGCATAATGAGTGGACAAGTTTTAGCAGGAAGGCCGGCATAGAGAGAGAATGGACCGATAAATAGTTAGACATTTTTTCTCGAATGGTATACTCTAATAATCATAGGTACATATTTCAGAGCGCGACATTCGTGCGCGCGCGCGTACACACACATATATACACACACACAAACATATATATACACACACACACACACACACACACACACACACACACATATACACACACACACACACACACACACACACACACACACACACACACACACACACACACACACATAAACACACACACACACACACACACACACACACACACACACACACACACACACACACACACACACACACACACACACACACACACACACACAAACACACACACACACACACACAGACAACATATTTCAGTGAGTGTGGCCCATAGTATACATTAATACTCACACATGCCAGCCCATTCACTATTAATTGGTGTACATATTCATTCACACACATGTTTATGTGTCTCTTTCTTATAAAATACACACACACTGAAAGGAATCTTTGAGAACATTATATACCACATATGTCAGACCAATCCCCAAGTATGCAGCTCCAGCATGGAGTCCACATCTAGTCAAGCATAAGACTAAACTGGAAAAGGTTCAAAGGTTTGCCATCAGACTAGAACCCGAGCTAAGAGGTATGAGCTACGAGGAGAGACTACGGGAATTAAACCTCACTTCGTTGGAAGACAGAAGAGTTAAGGGGGACATGATCACCACATTCAAGATTCTCAAGGGAATCGATAGGGTAGATAAAGGTAGGCTATTTAAAACAAGGGGCACACGTACTAGGGGACACAGGTGGAAACTGAGTGCCCAAATGAGCCACAGAGATATTAGAAAGAACTTTTTTAGTGTCAGAGTAGTTGACAAATGGAATGCATTAGGAAGTGATGTGGTGGAGGCTGACTCCATACACAGTTTCAAGTGTAGATATGATAGAGCCCAATAGGCTCAGGAACCAGTACTCCTGTTGATTGACGGTTGAGAGGCGGGACCAAAGAGCCAGAGCTCAACCCCCGCAAGCACAATAAGGTGAGTACAATTAGGTGAGTACACACAAACTCATTGTTAATTTTCCCTGGAACACAACCCGACAAACCGTTTAACAACCAGGTACCCATTCACTGCTTCGTGAAGAGAATCGTTAAGTTAAGGATTGGTGCCTAGTCAATCCGCTCTTCCCCTGCCAGCCAGGATATGAACCCAGGCGAAATCGCTTGAGAAGCGCGAGGTGAGTGCCTTACCACTGATCCACAGGGACTGCCCAAATATGAATGCCATCAGCAGTACTAGCAGTTGGTGTTACCAGGCAGGTTACCCATCCAATTACTAACCAAATTGAAAGTTGCTTAACTTGGCTAATGGGACGAGAAGCAGTGTCCTTTAAGTGGTAGTATGGCCGTTGTTATTGTATACAAGTGGTAACCAATAACTTGTGAGTGAGTGAGTGAGTGAGTGATGATAATGGTAACTGCGGCGGAGGATACTCACACATACCAGCCAATTCTCCATTAATGATAGTTCTTATAGTCAAACAAACCAACCAAAAGTGGACTATAGCACCAACATGGAAATGTTTGGATGCCATTGATCTCGCACAAATCGCTTATAAATGCCACCCGCCGCTATTTATAAAACCTAAACAATCCTCTTCTAAGCACGAATGACTACTCTTAGGCCTTGGATTATGTTCTCTTAGGCTTCATTGAGTCAATACATATAACTTCTTTGAGTCGGGGGACAGGCAGACAGGCAGTCTATATATACATGTTAGGATTATAAAGTGGTCTCCAACACCCACCCCACAAGGTTAAACTAACCCTCACTCACCAGGATGCTAGTAGCTCACTAACTCCTGGATACCTATTTACTGCTAGGTGAACAGGTGCATTGGGTGATAGGAAACGCTACCAACAATTACAGCCCTACCCGACCGCGATTCGAACCCTGGAATCCCTTATTGAGAGTCGAGAAGGAACACATCATTCATGTTACATATATGTGTACTCACCTATTTGTGCCAGGAGGATCGAGCATTAATCTTAGAGTCTGCCTTTAAGCCGTCGGTTGTTTATAGCAATAACTCTTGGCCTATTTCCTAACTTAACCTAGCCTAACCTATACCCTACCCTAACCTATAACCTACCACAATCTAAAACCAAACCTAATATAACCTAACCTAATCTAAATCTAACCTAACCTAGACCTAAACCCAATCTACCTAACTTACCTAACTAAGCTAACCTAACCAAACCTAACCTAACTAACCTAACCTAACCTAACCTAACTAACCTAACCTAACTAATCTAACCTAACCTAACTAACGTAACCTAACTAACGTAACCTAACCTAACCTAACCAAACCTAACCTAGCTAACCTAACCTAACCTAACCTAACCTAACTAACCTAACCTAAACCTAACCAAACCTAACCTAACCTAACCTAACCTAACTAATGTAACCTAACCTAACCTAACCTAACCAAACCTAACCAAACTAACCTAACCTAACCACCTAACCTAAACCTAACCAAACCTAACCTAACTAACCTAACCTAACCTAACCTAAATCTAACCTAACTTAACCTAACCTAACCTAACCTAAACCTAACCTAACCTAACCAAACCTAACCTAACCAAACTTAACCTAACCTAACCTAACCTAACCAAACTTAACCTAACCTAACCTAACCAACACCCACCTCACAAGATCGAACACCCTGACTGACCCTCACTAGCATGCAACCCTACATGAAGCTCATAACTCCTGGATACCTGTTTACTGCTAGGAGAACAGAGGCATTAGGTGATAGGAAACGCTACCAATAATTTCAGTCCTGCCTGGCCGGGTTTCGATCCAGGAATCCCCGATCGTTAGTCTAGAAGGAACACACACATGTTTCATATTTCTGTGTACTCACCTATTTGTACTTGCAGGACTGAGCATCAGTTTTTGAACGCTGACAATATAGCCGCCGGTTGTTTAAAGCAATGACTCCTGGTCTATTTTCCTGTCATATCAACTTTTAAAATTATGAATGGAGTTTGCATCTACAACTGTGGGTTTTTGTAAGTTTGTTCTCACCTAGTTGTATTCACCTAGTTGTGTTTGCTAGGTTTGATATTCAGATCTTTGGTCCCACCTCTCAACCATCAATCAATTGCTCAAGTAGTTTTCCAGAAGTTATGTAACTCATAACTCTCAGCTCTGTTGGAAAAAAGGCAGGGGCTGCATATTCAATTATTTGTCGCGCATAGGTTGAAAAAAAAGGTTCATTCTTCTTTACACAAGTTAGAAATGTTACTTTGAACATGCTCTATCCAAGTCGGATAGAACATGTTCTTAATCCGGATAGACCTGCGTTCGAGCCTGTCGAAACGGTTGCAATTACAGGGCACATATTGTCCTCTCCTGTAGCAGCATCAGGTTCGATAGATTCTCTGGACAGCCGATGATTGACCTTCTGGCAGTTCTCACGTTGACTAATTTAAAACTGTTTTTTTTTGATAAAAAAAAAACAAAAAAACGCCACATTCCTTAGATGTTTAAATTTTTTATCTCTGTCCGTGTATGTGTCTTGAGTTGAGTTTTGATTCCTTGTGTTTCTTGATTCCGTGTGTGTCTTGATTCCGTCTGTGCCTTGATTCATTGTGTTTCTTGATTCCGTGTGTGTCTTGATTCCGTGTGTGTCTTGATTCCTTGTGTTTCTTGATTCCGTGCGTGTCTTGATTCAGTGTGTGTCTTGATTCCGTGTGTGTCTTGATTCCGTGTGTGTCTTGATTCCTTGTGTTTCTTGATTCCGTGTGTGTCTTGATTCCGTGTGTGTCTTGATTCCGTCTGTGCCTTGATTCCTTGTGTTTCTTGATTCCGTTTGTGTCTTGATTCCTTGTGTTTCTTGATTCCGTGTGTGTCTTGATTCCGTCTGTGTCTTGATTCCTTGTGTTTCTTGATTCCGTGTGTGTCTTGATTCCGTCTGTGTCTTGATTCCTTGTGTTTCTTGATTCCGTGTGTGTCTTGATCCCGTCTGTGTCTTGATTCCTTGTGTTTCTTGATTCCGTGTGTGTCTTGATTCCGTCTGTGTCTTGATTCCTTTTGTTTCTTGATTCCGTGTGTGTCTTGATCCCGTTTGTGTCTTGATTCCTTGTGTTTCTTGATTCCTTGTGTTTCTTGATTCCGTGTGTGTCTTGATTTCGTTTGAGTCTTGATTCCTTGTGTTTCTTGAATCCGTGTGTGTCTTGATTCCGTGTGTGTCTTGATTCCGTCTGTGCCTTGATTCCTTGTGTGTCTTGATTCCGTCTGTGCTTTGATTCCTTGTGTTTCTTGATTCCGTATGTGTCTTGATTCCTTGTGTGTCTTGATTCCTTGTGATTCTTGATTCCGTGCGTGTCTTGATTCCGTGTGTGTCTTGATTCCGTTTGTTTCTTGATTCCTTGTGTTTCTTGATTCCTTGTGTTTCTTGATTCCGTGTGTGTCTTGATTTCGTTTGAGTCTTGATTCCTTGTGTTTCTTGAATCCGTGTGTGTCTTGATTCCGTCTGTGCCTTGATTCCTTGTGTGTCTTGATTCCGTGTGTGTCTTGATTCCGTCTGTGCTTTGATTCCTTGTGTTTCTTGATTCCGTGTGTGTCTTGATTCCTTGTGTGTCTTGATTCCTTGTGATTCTTGATTCCGTGCGTGTCTTGATTCCGTGTGTGTCTTGATTCCGTTTGTGTCTTGATTTCTTGTGTTTCTTGATTCCGTGTGTGTCTTGATTCCTTTTGTGTCTTGATTCCTTGTGTTTCTTGATTCCGTGTGTGTGTCTTGATTCCGTGTGTTTCTTGATTCCTTGTGTTTCTTGATTCCGTGTGTGTCTTGATTCCGTTTGTGTCTTGATTCCTTGTGTTTCTTGATTCCGTGTGTGTCTTGATTCCGTGTGTTTCATGATTCCGTGTGTGTCTTGATTTCGTGTGTTTCATGATTCCGTGTGTGTCTTGATTCCGTGTGTTTCTTGATTTCGTGTATGTCTTGATTCCTTTTGTTTCTTGATTCCTTGTGTGTCTTGATTCCGTGTGTGTCTTGATTCCGTGTGTGTCTTGATTCCTTGTGTTTCTTGGTTCCTTGTGTTTCTTGATTCCGTCTGTGTCTTGATTCCGTGTGTTTCTTGATTCCTTGTGTTTCTTGATTCCTTGTGTTTCTTGATTCCGTGTGTTTCTTGATTCCTTGTGTTTCTTGATTCCGTCTGTGCCTTGATTCCTTATGTGTCCTGATTTCGTGTGTGTCTCCTGAGTGTGTCTTGTTTCCGCGTGTGTCTTGATTCCGTATGTTCCCGTGTCCGTCAGAGTCTTAGGTTAGGTTAGTTAGTGTCCGTGTCCGTGCCAATATCCCTGGGGTTTTGAGTCCAGGATGCCATTTGTGTCCCCTCAAATTGCCTCCCTTATCTCCACCTTGGGATCGTGTCAGTGTCCATGTGTGTCTTGATTCTGTGTGTGTCTTGAGTCCGTGTGTGTCTTGAGTCCGTGTATTGATTCCGTGTGTCAGTGTCCGTTAGAGTCTATGAGTGTCCGTATCCGTGTCCGTGTCCGTGTCATTATCCCTGGGGTATTGAGTCCAGGATGCCATTTGTGTCCCCTCAAATTGCCTCCCTTATCTCCACCTTGGGATCGTGTCAGTGTCCATGTGTGTCTTGATTCCGTGTGTGTCTTGAGTCCGCGTGTGTCTTGAATCCGTGTGTGTCTTGAGTCCATGTGTGTCTTGAGTCCGTGTGTGTCTTGATTCCGCGTGTGTCTTGAGTCTGCGTGTGTCTTGAGTCCGCGTGTGTCTTGAGTCCGTGTGTGTCTTGATTCCGCGTGTGTCTTGAGTCCTTGTGTCTCCTGCAGCCGTGTGCGTCTTGATTCCGTGTGTCCGGGTGTCTTTGGGGTTTTGGGTCCAGGAAGCTATTTGTGTCGACCCAAATTGCCTCCCTTCTCCCCACCTGAAATCCAGGTGGATTGAAAGACCTGCCCGAGGTCAGTGGATCCAGGTATCCGTCCGTGGGCCCCCGGATTTCAACCCTTCCCCACATTCCAAGGGGTCAGTCAATCAATCTTCAGCTATCCAGAGAATCTATCGAAACTGATGCTCCTACAGGAGGGGACACACAGATAAATCTGTGCCCTGTACTTGCAACCGTTCCGACAGGCTCGAACGCAGGTCTATCCGGATTAAGAACATGTTCTATCCGACTAGGCCACGCTGGAGTTGCCTTCTGAATCAAATTTTGCACTTGTATTTATATCTCGTAGTAAGGTTAGTTAGTGTCTATTTATCAACATTTGCAATGACTGACGTGTGAAGTTGTGAGTTTGTGTTGAGAGTTAGAAATACATGACAGCTTATTCGATGAGGTTGCAGTCCAGTGAGGCAGTTTCATGAATGAATATTGGAGAATTTAGGCAAACTGACGTGTGTGTGTGTGTGTTTAAAGGTATGTATTATTTAATATTTAGTGTGGTGTGTGTGTGATTCCAAATGAGTTTGTGAATGGTAAACAAGCAATCCAATACCTAATATGTGCTAATCTAGGCCTCGTTTTGTATACATATGTATATGTGTTTTACTAGGGAATGAAAATCCGGTTTGTTTTATTCTAAGTTTTTTCAACAATAAATAGTATATACGCGAACGAACGGTTCGGCTGGTAAGAATAGCGTTGTGGCGGCCATTTTCTCTGTTAGGCGGGGCTCGGGGGGAGGGGGGGGGGTCTCTGGTCATTGTGGTATAGGGGTAGTTATATTTGGGCCTCGGTTGTGGGGTAGGGTGTTGGTAGGGGGGGTGGGGGCCGAGGGAGCAGCAGAGGGGGGGCCTGAGGGGTGGGGGGGGAGGGAAAGGCATGGAGTTGCCAGTTATTCATTAAGATATTAATTTGTGGAGATAGGTTATATAAGGAAAGATGTTTAGGAAGGAATAAGAAAAGTGTTTCGAACTGATGAAAGTATATGAGTTATAGTGATTCATGTTAGAAGAAAGATATGTGCTTTAAAAGGTGAAGATATTTGTAAAGGACTTTATCTGCTTAATAATATATTAATTAATGGTAAATGACCATTGGAGATAGATATTCAACAGCATAATGAGTGGACAAGTTTTAGCAGGAAGGCCGGCATAGAGAGAGAATGGACCGATAAATAGTTAGACATTTTTTCTCGAATGGTATACTCTAATAATCATAGGTACATATTTCAGAGCGCGACATTCGTGCGCGCGCGCGTACACACACATATATACACACACACAAACATATATATACACACACACACACACACACACACACACACACACACATATACACACACACACACACACACACACACACACACACACACACACACACACACACACACACACACACATAAACACACACACACACACACACACACACACACACACACACACACACACACACACACACACACACACACACACACACACACACACACACACACAAACACACACACACACACACACAGACAACATATTTCAGTGAGTGTGGCCCATAGTATACATTAATACTCACACATGCCAGCCCATTCACTATTAATTGGTGTACATATTCATTCACACACATGTTTATGTGTCTCTTTCTTATAAAATACACACACACTGAAAGGAATCTTTGAGAACATTATATACCACATATGTCAGACCAATCCCCAAGTATGCAGCTCCAGCATGGAGTCCACATCTAGTCAAGCATAAGACTAAACTGGAAAAGGTTCAAAGGTTTGCCATCAGACTAGAACCCGAGCTAAGAGGTATGAGCTACGAGGAGAGACTACGGGAATTAAACCTCACTTCGTTGGAAGACAGAAGAGTTAAGGGGGACATGATCACCACATTCAAGATTCTCAAGGGAATCGATAGGGTAGATAAAGGTAGGCTATTTAAAACAAGGGGCACACGTACTAGGGGACACAGGTGGAAACTGAGTGCCCAAATGAGCCACAGAGATATTAGAAAGAACTTTTTTAGTGTCAGAGTAGTTGACAAATGGAATGCATTAGGAAGTGATGTGGTGGAGGCTGACTCCATACACAGTTTCAAGTGTAGATATGATAGAGCCCAATAGGCTCAGGAACCAGTACTCCTGTTGATTGACGGTTGAGAGGCGGGACCAAAGAGCCAGAGCTCAACCCCCGCAAGCACAATAAGGTGAGTACAATTAGGTGAGTACACACAAACTCATTGTTAATTTTCCCTGGAACACAACCCGACAAACCGTTTAACAACCAGGTACCCATTCACTGCTTCGTGAAGAGAATCGTTAAGTTAAGGATTGGTGCCTAGTCAATCCGCTCTTCCCCTGCCAGCCAGGATATGAACCCAGGCGAAATCGCTTGAGAAGCGCGAGGTGAGTGCCTTACCACTGATCCACAGGGACTGCCCAAATATGAATGCCATCAGCAGTACTAGCAGTTGGTGTTACCAGGCAGGTTACCCATCCAATTACTAACCAAATTGAAAGTTGCTTAACTTGGCTAATGGGACGAGAAGCAGTGTCCTTTAAGTGGTAGTATGGCCGTTGTTATTGTATACAAGTGGTAACCAATAACTTGTGAGTGAGTGAGTGAGTGAGTGATGATAATGGTAACTGCGGCGGAGGATACTCACACATACCAGCCAATTCTCCATTAATGATAGTTCTTATAGTCAAACAAACCAACCAAAAGTGGACTATAGCACCAACATGGAAATGTTTGGATGCCATTGATCTCGCACAAATCGCTTATAAATGCCACCCGCCGCTATTTATAAAACCTAAACAATCCTCTTCTAAGCACGAATGACTACTCTTAGGCCTTGGATTATGTTCTCTTAGGCTTCATTGAGTCAATACATATAACTTCTTTGAGTCGGGGGACAGGCAGACAGGCAGTCTATATATACATGTTAGGATTATAAAGTGGTCTCCAACACCCACCCCACAAGGTTAAACTAACCCTCACTCACCAGGATGCTAGTAGCTCACTAACTCCTGGATACCTATTTACTGCTAGGTGAACAGGTGCATTGGGTGATAGGAAACGCTACCAACAATTACAGCCCTACCCGACCGCGATTCGAACCCTGGAATCCCTTATTGAGAGTCGAGAAGGAACACATCATTCATGTTACATATATGTGTACTCACCTATTTGTGCCAGGAGGATCGAGCATTAATCTTAGAGTCTGCCTTTAAGCCGTCGGTTGTTTATAGCAATAACTCTTGGCCTATTTCCTAACTTAACCTAGCCTAACCTATACCCTACCCTAACCTATAACCTACCACAATCTAAAACCAAACCTAATATAACCTAACCTAATCTAAATCTAACCTAACCTAGACCTAAACCCAATCTACCTAACTTACCTAACTAAGCTAACCTAACCAAACCTAACCTAACTAACCTAACCTAACCTAACCTAACTAACCTAACCTAACTAATCTAACCTAACCTAACTAACGTAACCTAACTAACGTAACCTAACCTAACCTAACCAAACCTAACCTAGCTAACCTAACCTAACCTAACCTAACCTAACTAACCTAACCTAAACCTAACCAAACCTAACCTAACCTAACCTAACCTAACTAATGTAACCTAACCTAACCTAACCTAACCAAACCTAACCAAACTAACCTAACCTAACCACCTAACCTAAACCTAACCAAACCTAACCTAACTAACCTAACCTAACCTAACCTAAATCTAACCTAACTTAACCTAACCTAACCTAACCTAAACCTAACCTAACCTAACCAAACCTAACCTAACCAAACTTAACCTAACCTAACCTAACCTAACCAAACTTAACCTAACCTAACCTAACCAACACCCACCTCACAAGATCGAACACCCTGACTGACCCTCACTAGCATGCAACCCTACATGAAGCTCATAACTCCTGGATACCTGTTTACTGCTAGGAGAACAGAGGCATTAGGTGATAGGAAACGCTACCAATAATTTCAGTCCTGCCTGGCCGGGTTTCGATCCAGGAATCCCCGATCGTTAGTCTAGAAGGAACACATACATGTTTCATATTTCTGTGTACTCACCTATTTGTACTTGCAGGACTGAGCATCAGTTTTTGAACGCTGACAATATAGCCGCCGGTTGTTTAAAGCAATGACTCCTGGTCTATTTTCCTGTCATATCAACTTTTAAAATTATGAATGGAGTTTGCATCTACAACTGTGGGTTTTTGTAAGTTTGTTCTCACCTAGTTGTATTCACCTAGTTGTGTTTGCTAGGTTTGATATTCAGATCTTTGGTCCCACCTCTCAACCATCAATCAATTGCTCAAGTAGTTTTCCAGAAGTTATGTAACTCATAACTCTCAGCTCTGTTGGAAAAAAGGCAGGGGCTGCATATTCAATTATTTGTCGCGCATAGGTTGAAAAAAAAGGTTCATTCTTCTTTACACAAGTTAGAAATGTTACTTTGAACATGCTCTATCCAAGTCGGATAGAACATGTTCTTAATCCGGATAGACCTGCGTTCGAGCCTGTCGAAACGGTTGCAATTACAGGGCACATATTGTCCTCTCCTGTAGCAGCATCAGGTTCGATAGATTCTCTGGACAGCCGATGATTGACCTTCTGGCAGTTCTCACGTTGACACATTTAAAACTGTTTTTTTTTTGATAAAAAAAAAACAAAAAAACGCCACATTCCTTAGATGTTTAAATTTTTTATCTCTGTCCGTGTATGTGTCTTGAGTTGAGTTTTGATTCCTTGTGTTTCTTGATTCCGTGTGTGTCTTGATTCCGTCTGTGCCTTGATTCATTGTGTTTCTTGATTCCGTGTGTGTCTTGATTCCGTGTGTGTCTTGATTCCTTGTGTTTCTTGATTCCGTGCGTGTCTTGATTCAGTGTGTGTCTTGATTCCGTGTGTGTCTTGATTCCGTGTGTGTCTTGATTCCTTGTGTTTCTTGATTCCGTGTGTGTCTTGATTCCGTGTGTGTCTTGATTCCGTCTGTGCCTTGATTCCTTGTGTTTCTTGATTCCGTTTGTGTCTTGATTCCTTGTGTTTCTTGATTCCGTGTGTGTCTTGATTCCGTCTGTGTCTTGATTCCTTGTGTTTCTTGATTCCGTGTGTGTCTTGATTCCGTCTGTGTCTTGATTCCTTGTGTTTCTTGATTCCGTGTGTGTCTTGATCCCGTCTGTGTCTTGATTCCTTGTGTTTCTTGATTCCGTGTGTGTCTTGATTCCGTCTGTGTCTTGATTCCTTTTGTTTCTTGATTCCGTGTGTGTCTTGATCCCGTTTGTGTCTTGATTCCTTGTGTTTCTTGATTCCTTGTGTTTCTTGATTCCGTGTGTGTCTTGATTTCGTTTGAGTCTTGATTCCTTGTGTTTCTTGAATCCGTGTGTGTCTTGATTCCGTGTGTGTCTTGATTCCGTCTGTGCCTTGATTCCTTGTGTGTCTTGATTCCGTGTGTGTCTTGATTCCGTCTGTGCTTTGATTCCTTGTGTTTCTTGATTCCGTATGTGTCTTGATTCCTTGTGTGTCTTGATTCCTTGTGATTCTTGATTCCGTGCGTGTCTTGATTCCGTGTGTGTCTTGATTCCGTTTGTTTCTTGATTCCTTGTGTTTCTTGATTCCTTGTGTTTCTTGATTCCGTGTGTGTCTTGATTTCGTTTGAGTCTTGATTCCTTGTGTTTCTTGAATCCGTGTGTGTCTTGATTCCGTCTGTGCCTTGATTCCTTGTGTGTCTTGATTCCGTGTGTGTCTTGATTCCGTCTGTGCTTTGATTCCTTGTGTTTCTTGATTCCGTGTGTGTCTTGATTCCTTGTGTGTCTTGATTCCTTGTGATTCTTGATTCCGTGCGTGTCTTGATTCCGTGTGTGTCTTGATTCCGTTTGTGTCTTGATTTCTTGTGTTTCTTGATTCCGTGTGTGTCTTGATTCCTTTTGTGTCTTGATTCCTTGTGTTTCTTGATTCCGTGTGTGTGTCTTGATTCCGTGTGTTTCTTGATTCCTTGTGTTTCTTGATTCCGTGTGTGTCTTGATTCCGTTTGTGTCTTGATTCCTTGTGTTTCTTGATTCCGTGTGTGTCTTGATTCCGTGTGTTTCATGATTCCGTGTGTGTCTTGATTTCGTGTGTTTCATGATTCCGTGTGTGTCTTGATTCCGTGTGTTTCTTGATTTCGTGTATGTCTTGATTCCTTTTGTTTCTTGATTCCTTGTGTGTCTTGATTCCGTGTGTGTCTTGATTCCGTGTGTGTCTTGATTCCTTGTGTTTCTTGGTTCCTTGTGTTTCTTGATTCCGTCTGTGTCTTGATTCCGTGTGTTTCTTGATTCCTTGTGTTTCTTGATTCCTTGTGTTTCTTGATTCCGTGTGTTTCTTGATTCCTTGTGTTTCTTGATTCCGTCTGTGCCTTGATTCCTTATGTGTCCTGATTTCGTGTGTGTCTCCTGAGTGTGTCTTGTTTCCGCGTGTGTCTTGATTCCGTATGTTCCCGTGTCCGTCAGAGTCTTAGGTTAGGTTAGTTAGTGTCCGTGTCCGTGCCAATATCCCTGGGGTTTTGAGTCCAGGATGCCATTTGTGTCCCCTCAAATTGCCTCCCTTATCTCCACCTTGGGATCGTGTCAGTGTCCATGTGTGTCTTGATTCTGTGTGTGTCTTGAGTCCGTGTGTGTCTTGAGTCCGTGTATTGATTCCGTGTGTCAGTGTCCGTTAGAGTCTATGAGTGTCCGTATCCGTGTCCGTGTCCGTGTCATTATCCCTGGGGTATTGAGTCCAGGATGCCATTTGTGTCCCCTCAAATTGCCTCCCTTATCTCCACCTTGGGATCGTGTCAGTGTCCATGTGTGTCTTGATTCCGTGTGTGTCTTGAGTCCGCGTGTGTCTTGAATCCGTGTGTGTCTTGAGTCCATGTGTGTCTTGAGTCCGTGTGTGTCTTGATTCCGCGTGTGTCTTGAGTCTGCGTGTGTCTTGAGTCCGCGTGTGTCTTGAGTCCGTGTGTGTCTTGATTCCGCGTGTGTCTTGAGTCCTTGTGTCTCCTGCAGCCGTGTGCGTCTTGATTCCGTGTGTCCGGGTGTCTTTGGGGTTTTGGGTCCAGGAAGCTATTTGTGTCGACCCAAATTGCCTCCCTTCTCCCCACCTGAAATCCAGGTGGATTGAAAGACCTGCCCGAGGTCAGTGGATCCAGGTATCCGTCCGTGGGCCCCCGGATTTCAACCCTTCCCCACATTCCAAGGGGTCAGTCAATCAATCTTCAGCTATCCAGAGAATCTATCGAAACTGATGCTCCTACAGGAGGGGACACACAGATAAATCTGTGCCCTGTACTTGCAACCGTTCCGACAGGCTCGAACGCAGGTCTATCCGGATTAAGAACATGTTCTATCCGACTAGGCCACGCTGGAGTTGCCTTCTGAATCAAATTTTGCACTTGTATTTATATCTCGTAGTAAGGTTAGTTAGTGTCTATTTATCAACATTTGCAATGACTGACGTGTGAAGTTGTGAGTTTGTGTTGAGAGTTAGAAATACATGACAGCTTATTCGATGAGGTTGCAGTCCAGTGAGGCAGTTTCATGAATGAATATTGGAGAATTTAGGCAAACTGACGTGTGTGTGTGTGTGTTTAAAGGTATGTATTATTTAATATTTAGTGTGGTGTGTGTGTGTGTCCAAATGAGTTTGTGAATGGTAAACAAGCAATCCAATACCTAATATGTGCTAATCTAGGCCTCGTTTTGTATACATATGTATATGTGTTTTACTAGGGAATGAAAATCCGGTTTGTTTTATTCTAAGTTTTTTCAACAATAAATAGTATATACGCGAACGAACGGTTCGGCTGGTAAGAATAGCGTTGTGGCGGCCATTTTCTCTGTTAGGCGGGGCTCGGGGGGAGGGGGGGGGGTCTCTGGTCATTGTGGTATAGGGGTAGTTATATTTGGGCCTCGGTTGTGGGGTAGGGTGTTGGTAGGGGGGGTGGGGGCCGAGGGAGCAGCAGAGGGGGGGCCTGAGGGGTGGGGGGGGAGGGAAAGGCATGGAGTTGCCAGTTATTCATTAAGATATTAATTTGTGGAGATAGGTTATATAAGGAAAGATGTTTAGGAAGGAATAAGAAAAGTGTTTCGAACTGATGAAAGTATATGAGTTATAGTGATTCATGTTAGAAGAAAGATATGTGCTTTAAAAGGTGAAGATATTTGTAAAGGACTTTATCTGCTTAATAATATATTAATTAATGGTAAATGACCATTGGAGATAGATATTCAACAGCATAATGAGTGGACAAGTTTTAGCAGGAAGGCCGGCATAGAGAGAGAATGGACCGATAAATAGTTAGACATTTTTTCTCGAATGGTATACTCTAATAATCATAGGTACATATTTCAGAGCGCGACATTCGTGCGCGCGCGCGTACACACACATATATACACACACACAAACATATATATACACACACACACACACACACACACACACACACATATACACACACACACACACACACACACACACACACACACACACACACACACACATAAACACACACACACACACACACACACACACACACACACACACACACACACACACACACACACACACACACACACACACACACACACACACACACACACACACACACACACACACACACACACACACACACACACACACACACACACACACACACACACACACACATATATACAAACATACATACAGTCTCGACAGTCAAATTGCAGAAACTGTCACAATTATGACAAGGATCACTCATATTGGATATATACACACACACAGATAAATTCACGTGGATAAGTCACTCCAATTACACGTATGTACACACACAGACAACATATTTCAGTGAGTGTGGCCCATAGTATACATTAATACTCACACATGCCAGCCCATTCACTATTAATTGGTGTACATATTCATTCACACACATGTTTATGTGTCTCTTTCTTATAAAATACACACACACTGAAAGGAATCTTTGAGAACATTATATACCACATATGTCAGACCAATCCCCAAGTATGCAGCTCCAGCATGGAGTCCACATCTAGTCAAGCATAAGACTAAACTGGAAAAGGTTCAAAGGTTTGCCATCAGACTAGAACCCGAGCTAAGAGGTATGAGCTACGAGGAGAGACTACGGGAATTAAACCTCACTTCGTTGGAAGACAGAAGAGTTAAGGGGGACATGATCACCACATTCAAGATTCTCAAGGGAATCGATAGGGTAGATAAAGGTAGGCTATTTAAAACAAGGGGCACACGTACTAGGGGACACAGGTGGAAACTGAGTGCCCAAATGAGCCACAGAGATATTAGAAAGAACTTTTTTAGTGTCAGAGTAGTTGACAAATGGAATGCATTAGGAAGTGATGTGGTGGAGGCTGACTCCATACACAGTTTCAAGTGTAGATATGATAGAGCCCAATAGGCTCAGGAACCAGTACTCCTGTTGATTGACGGTTGAGAGGCGGGACCAAAGAGCCAGAGCTCAACCCCCGCAAGCACAATAAGGTGAGTACAATTAGGTGAGTACACACAAACTCATTGTTAATTTTCCCTGGAACACAACCCGACAAACCGTTTAACAACCAGGTACCCATTCACTGCTTCGTGAAGAGAATCGTTAAGTTAAGGATTGGTGCCTAGTCAATCCGCTCTTCCCCTGCCAGCCAGGATATGAACCCAGGCGAAATCGCTTGAGAAGCGCGAGGTGAGTGCCTTACCACTGATCCACAGGGACTGCCCAAATATGAATGCCATCAGCAGTACTAGCAGTTGGTGTTACCAGGCAGGTTACCCATCCAATTACTAACCAAATTGAAAGTTGCTTAACTTGGCTAATGGGACGAGAAGCAGTGTCCTTTAAGTGGTAGTATGGCCGTTGTTATTGTATACAAGTGGTAACCAATAACTTGTGAGTGAGTGAGTGAGTGAGTGATGATAATGGTAACTGCGGCGGAGGATACTCACACATACCAGCCAATTCTCCATTAATGATAGTTCTTATAGTCAAACAAACCAACCAAAAGTGGACTATAGCACCAACATGGAAATGTTTGGATGCCATTGATCTCGCACAAATCGCTTATAAATGCCACCCGCCGCTATTTATAAAACCTAAACAATCCTCTTCTAAGCACGAATGACTACTCTTAGGCCTTGGATTATGTTCTCTTAGGCTTCATTGAGTCAATACATATAACTTCTTTGAGTCGGGGGACAGGCAGACAGGCAGTCTATATATACATGTTAGGATTATAAAGTGGTCTCCAACACCCACCCCACAAGGTTAAACTAACCCTCACTCACCAGGATGCTAGTAGCTCACTAACTCCTGGATACCTATTTACTGCTAGGTGAACAGGTGCATTGGGTGATAGGAAACGCTACCAACAATTACAGCCCTACCCGACCGCGATTCGAACCCTGGAATCCCTTATTGAGAGTCGAGAAGGAACACATCATTCATGTTACATATATGTGTACTCACCTATTTGTGCCAGGAGGATCGAGCATTAATCTTAGAGTCTGCCTTTAAGCCGTCGGTTGTTTATAGCAATAACTCTTGGCCTATTTCCTAACTTAACCTAGCCTAACCTATACCCTACCCTAACCTATAACCTACCACAATCTAAAACCAAACCTAATATAACCTAACCTAATCTAAATCTAACGTAACCTAGACCTAAACCCAATCTACCTAACTTACCTAACTAAGCTAACCTAACCAAACCTAACCTAACTAACCTAACCTAACCTAACCTAACTAACCTAACCTAACTAATCTAACCTAACCTAACTAACGTAACCTAACTAACGTAACCTAACCTAACCTAACCAAACCTAACCTAGCTAACCTAACCTAACCTAACCTAACCTAACTAACCTAACCTAAACCTAACCAAACCTAACCTAACCTAACCTAACCTAACTAATGTAACCTAACCTAACCTAACCTAACCAAACCTAACCAAACTAACCTAACCTAACCACCTAACCTAAACCTAACCAAACCTAACCTAACTAACCTAACCTAACCTAACCTAAATCTAACCTAACTTAACCTAACCTAACCTAACCTAAACCTAACCTAACCTAACCAAACCTAACCTAACCAAACTTAACCTAACCTAACCTAACCTAACCAAACTTAACCTAACCTAACCTAACCAACACCCACCTCACAAGATCGAACACCCTGACTGACCCTCACTAGCATGCAACCCTACATGAAGCTCATAACTCCTGGATACCTGTTTACTGCTAGGAGAACAGAGGCATTAGGTGATAGGAAACGCTACCAATAATTTCAGTCCTGCCTGGCCGGGTTTCGATCCAGGAATCCCCGATCGTTAGTCTAGAAGGAACACATACATGTTTCATATTTCTGTGTACTCACCTATTTGTACTTGCAGGACTGAGCATCAGTTTTTGAACGCTGACAATATAGCCGCCGGTTGTTTAAAGCAATGACTCCTGGTCTATTTTCCTGTCATATCAACTTTTAAAATTATGAATGGAGTTTGCATCTACAACTGTGGGTTTTTGTAAGTTTGTTCTCACCTAGTTGTATTCACCTAGTTGTGTTTGCTAGGTTTGATATTCAGATCTTTGGTCCCACCTCTCAACCATCAATCAATTGCTCAAGTAGTTTTCCAGAAGTTATGTAACTCATAACTCTCAGCTCTGTTGGAAAAAAGGCAGGGGCTGCATATTCAATTATTTGTCGCGCATAGGTTGAAAAAAAAGGTTCATTCTTCTTTACACAAGTTAGAAATGTTACTTTGAACATGCTCTATCCAAGTCGGATAGAACATGTTCTTAATCCGGATAGACCTGCGTTCGAGCCTGTCGAAACGGTTGCAATTACAGGGCACATATTGTCCTCTCCTGTAGCAGCATCAGGTTCGATAGATTCTCTGGACAGCCGATGATTGACCTTCTGGCAGTTCTCACGTTGACACATTTAAAACTGTTTTTTTTTTGATAAAAAAAAAAACAAAAAAACGCCACATTCCTTAGATGTTTAAATTTTTTATCTCTGTCCGTGTATGTGTCTTGAGTTGAGTTTTGATTCCTTGTGTTTCTTGATTCCGTGTGTGTCTTGATTCCGTCTGTGCCTTGATTCATTGTGTTTCTTGATTCCGTGTGTGTCTTGATTCCGTGTGTGTCTTGATTCCTTGTGTTTCTTGATTCCGTGCGTGTCTTGATTCAGTGTGTGTCTTGATTCCGTGTGTGTCTTGATTCCGTGTGTGTCTTGATTCCTTGTGTTTCTTGATTCCGTGTGTGTCTTGATTCCGTGTGTGTCTTGATTCCGTCTGTGCCTTGATTCCTTGTGTTTCTTGATTCCGTTTGTGTCTTGATTCCTTGTGTTTCTTGATTCCGTGTGTGTCTTGATTCCGTCTGTGTCTTGATTCCTTGTGTTTCTTGATTCCGTGTGTGTCTTGATTCCGTCTGTGTCTTGATTCCTTGTGTTTCTTGATTCCGTGTGTGTCTTGATCCCGTCTGTGTCTTGATTCCTTGTGTTTCTTGATTCCGTGTGTGTCTTGATTCCGTCTGTGTCTTGATTCCTTTTGTTTCTTGATTCCGTGTGTGTCTTGATCCCGTTTGTGTCTTGATTCCTTGTGTTTCTTGATTCCTTGTGTTTCTTGATTCCGTGTGTGTCTTGATTTCGTTTGAGTCTTGATTCCTTGTGTTTCTTGAATCCGTGTGTGTCTTGATTCCGTGTGTGTCTTGATTCCGTCTGTGCCTTGATTCCTTGTGTGTCTTGATTCCGTGTGTGTCTTGATTCCGTCTGTGCTTTGATTCCTTGTGTTTCTTGATTCCGTATGTGTCTTGATTCCTTGTGTGTCTTGATTCCTTGTGATTCTTGATTCCGTGCGTGTCTTGATTCCGTGTGTGTCTTGATTCCGTTTGTTTCTTGATTCCTTGTGTTTCTTGATTCCTTGTGTTTCTTGATTCCGTGTGTGTCTTGATTTCGTTTGAGTCTTGATTCCTTGTGTTTCTTGAATCCGTGTGTGTCTTGATTCCGTCTGTGCCTTGATTCCTTGTGTGTCTTGATTCCGTGTGTGTCTTGATTCCGTCTGTGCTTTGATTCCTTGTGTTTCTTGATTCCGTGTGTGTCTTGATTCCTTGTGTGTCTTGATTCCTTGTGATTCTTGATTCCGTGCGTGTCTTGATTCCGTGTGTGTCTTGATTCCGTTTGTGTCTTGATTTCTTGTGTTTCTTGATTCCGTGTGTGTCTTGATTCCTTTTGTGTCTTGATTCCTTGTGTTTCTTGATTCCGTGTGTGTGTCTTGATTCCGTGTGTTTCTTGATTCCTTGTGTTTCTTGATTCCGTGTGTGTCTTGATTCCGTTTGTGTCTTGATTCCTTGTGTTTCTTGATTCCGTGTGTGTCTTGATTCCGTGTGTTTCATGATTCCGTGTGTGTCTTGATTTCGTGTGTTTCATGATTCCGTGTGTGTCTTGATTCCGTGTGTTTCTTGATTTCGTGTATGTCTTGATTCCTTTTGTTTCTTGATTCCTTGTGTGTCTTGATTCCGTGTGTGTCTTGATTCCGTGTGTGTCTTGATTCCTTGTGTTTCTTGGTTCCTTGTGTTTCTTGATTCCGTCTGTGTCTTGATTCCGTGTGTTTCTTGATTCCTTGTGTTTCTTGATTCCTTGTGTTTCTTGATTCCGTGTGTTTCTTGATTCCTTGTGTTTCTTGATTCCGTCTGTGCCTTGATTCCTTATGTGTCCTGATTTCGTGTGTGTCTCCTGAGTGTGTCTTGTTTCCGCGTGTGTCTTGATTCCGTATGTTCCCGTGTCCGTCAGAGTCTTAGGTTAGGTTAGTTAGTGTCCGTGTCCGTGCCAATATCCCTGGGGTTTTGAGTCCAGGATGCCATTTGTGTCCCCTCAAATTGCCTCCCTTATCTCCACCTTGGGATCGTGTCAGTGTCCATGTGTGTCTTGATTCTGTGTGTGTCTTGAGTCCGTGTGTGTCTTGAGTCCGTGTATTGATTCCGTGTGTCAGTGTCCGTTAGAGTCTATGAGTGTCCGTATCCGTGTCCGTGTCCGTGTCATTATCCCTGGGGTATTGAGTCCAGGATGCCATTTGTGTCCCCTCAAATTGCCTCCCTTATCTCCACCTTGGGATCGTGTCAGTGTCCATGTGTGTCTTGATTCCGTGTGTGTCTTGAGTCCGCGTGTGTCTTGAATCCGTGTGTGTCTTGAGTCCATGTGTGTCTTGAGTCCGTGTGTGTCTTGATTCCGCGTGTGTCTTGAGTCTGCGTGTGTCTTGAGTCCGCGTGTGTCTTGAGTCCGTGTGTGTCTTGATTCCGCGTGTGTCTTGAGTCCTTGTGTCTCCTGCAGCCGTGTGCGTCTTGATTCCGTGTGTCCGGGTGTCTTTGGGGTTTTGGGTCCAGGAAGCTATTTGTGTCGACCCAAATTGCCTCCCTTCTCCCCACCTGAAATCCAGGTGGATTGAAAGACCTGCCCGAGGTCAGTGGATCCAGGTATCCGTCCGTGGGCCCCCGGATTTCAACCCTTCCCCACATTCCAAGGGGTCAGTCAATCAATCTTCAGCTATCCAGAGAATCTATCGAAACTGATGCTCCTACAGGAGGGGACACACAGATAAATCTGTGCCCTGTACTTGCAACCGTTCCGACAGGCTCGAACGCAGGTCTATCCGGATTAAGAACATGTTCTATCCGACTAGGCCACGCTGGAGTTGCCTTCTGAATCAAATTTTGCACTTGTATTTATATCTCGTAGTAAGGTTAGTTAGTGTCTATTTATCAACATTTGCAATGACTGACGTGTGAAGTTGTGAGTTTGTGTTGAGAGTTAGAAATACATGACAGCTTATTCGATGAGGTTGCAGTCCAGTGAGGCAGTTTCATGAATGAATATTGGAGAATTTAGGCAAACTGACGTGTGTGTGTGTGTGTTTAAAGGTATGTATTATTTAATATTTAGTGTGGTGTGTGTGTGTGTCCAAATGAGTTTGTGAATGGTAAACAAGCAATCCAATACCTAATATGTGCTAATCTAGGCCTCGTTTTGTATACATATGTATATGTGTTTTACTAGGGAATGAAAATCCGGTTTGTTTTATTCTAAGTTTTTTCAACAATAAATAGTATATACGCGAACGAACGGTTCGGCTGGTAAGAATAGCGTTGTGGCGGCCATTTTCTCTGTTAGGCGGGGCTCGGGGGGAGGGGGGGGGGTCTCTGGTCATTGTGGTATAGGGGTAGTTATATTTGGGCCTCGGTTGTGGGGTAGGGTGTTGGTAGGGGGGGTGGGGGCCGAGGGAGCAGCAGAGGGGGGGCCTGAGGGGTGGGGGGGGAGGGAAAGGCATGGAGTTGCCAGTTATTCATTAAGATATTAATTTGTGGAGATAGGTTATATAAGGAAAGATGTTTAGGAAGGAATAAGAAAAGTGTTTCGAACTGATGAAAGTATATGAGTTATAGTGATTCATGTTAGAAGAAAGATATGTGCTTTAAAAGGTGAAGATATTTGTAAAGGACTTTATCTGCTTAATAATATATTAATTAATGGTAAATGACCATTGGAGATAGATATTCAACAGCATAATGAGTGGACAAGTTTTAGCAGGAAGGCCGGCATAGAGAGAGAATGGACCGATAAATAGTTAGACATTTTTTCTCGAATGGTATACTCTAATAATCATAGGTACATATTTCAGAGCGCGACATTCGTGCGCGCGCGCGTACACACACATATATACACACACACAAACATATATATACACACACACACACACACACACACACACACACATATACACACACACACACACACACACACACACACACACACACACACACACACACACACACACACACACACATAAACACACACACACACACACACACACACACACACACACACACACACACACACACACACACACACACACACACACACACACACACACACACAAACACACACACACACACACACACACACACACACACACACACACACACACACACACACACACACACACACACACACACACACATATATACAAACATACATACAGTCTCGACAGTCAAATTGCAGAAACTGTCACAATTATGACAAGGATCACTCATATTGGATATATACACACACAGATAAATTCACGTGGATAAGTCACTCTAATTACACGTATGTACACACACAGACAACATATTTCAGTGAGTGTGGCCCATAGTATACATTAATACTTACACATGCCAGCCCATTCACTATTAATTGGTGTACATATTCATTCACACACATGTTTATGTGTCTCTTTCTTATAAAATACACACACACTGAAAGGAATCTTTGAGAACATTATATACCACATATGTCAGACCAATCCCCAAGTATGCAGCTCCAGCATGGAGTCCACATCTAGTCAAGCATAAGACTAAACTGGAAAAGGTTCAAAGGTTTGCCATCAGACTAGAACCCGAGCTAAGAGGTATGAGCTACGAGGAGAGACTACGGGAATTAAACCTCACTTCGTTGGAAGACAGAAGAGTTAAGGGGGACATGATCACCACATTCAAGATTCTCAAGGGAATCGATAGGGTAGATAAAGGTAGGCTATTTAAAACAAGGGGCACACGTACTAGGGGACACAGGTGGAAACTGAGTGCCCAAATGAGCCACAGAGATATTAGAAAGAACTTTTTTAGTGTCAGAGTAGTTGACAAATGGAATGCATTAGGAAGTGATGTGGTGGAGGCTGACTCCATACACAGTTTCAAGTGTAGATATGATAGAGCCCAATAGGCTCAGGAACCAGTACTCCTGTTGATTGACGGTTGAGAGGCGGGACCAAAGAGCCAGAGCTCAACCCCCGCAAGCACAATAAGGTGAGTACAATTAGGTGAGTACACACAAACTCATTGTTAATTTTCCCTGGAACACAACCCGACAAACCGTTTAACAACCAGGTACCCATTCACTGCTTCGTGAAGAGAATCGTTAAGTTAAGGATTGGTGCCTAGTCAATCCGCTCTTCCCCTGCCAGCCAGGATATGAACCCAGGCGAAATCGCTTGAGAAGCGCGAGGTGAGTGCCTTACCACTGATCCACAGGGACTGCCCAAATATGAATGCCATCAGCAGTACTAGCAGTTGGTGTTACCAGGCAGGTTACCCATCCAATTACTAACCAAATTGAAAGTTGCTTAACTTGGCTAATGGGACGAGAAGCAGTGTCCTTTAAGTGGTAGTATGGCCGTTGTTATTGTATACAAGTGGTAACCAATAACTTGTGAGTGAGTGAGTGAGTGAGTGATGATAATGGTAACTGCGGCGGAGGATACTCACACATACCAGCCAATTCTCCATTAATGATAGTTCTTATAGTCAAACAAACCAACCAAAAGTGGACTATAGCACCAACATGGAAATGTTTGGATGCCATTGATCTCGCACAAATCGCTTATAAATGCCACCCGCCGCTATTTATAAAACCTAAACAATCCTCTTCTAAGCACGAATGACTACTCTTAGGCCTTGGATTATGTTCTCTTAGGCTTCATTGAGTCAATACATATAACTTCTTTGAGTCGGGGGACAGGCAGACAGGCAGTCTATATATACATGTTAGGATTATAAAGTGGTCTCCAACACCCACCCCACAAGGTTAAACTAACCCTCACTCACCAGGATGCTAGTAGCTCACTAACTCCTGGATACCTATTTACTGCTAGGTGAACAGGTGCATTGGGTGATAGGAAACGCTACCAACAATTACAGCCCTACCCGACCGCGATTCGAACCCTGGAATCCCTTATTGAGAGTCGAGAAGGAACACATCATTCATGTTACATATATGTGTACTCACCTATTTGTGCCAGGAGGATCGAGCATTAATCTTAGAGTCTGCCTTTAAGCCGTCGGTTGTTTATAGCAATAACTCTTGGCCTATTTCCTAACTTAACCTAGCCTAACCTATACCCTACCCTAACCTATAACCTACCACAATCTAAAACCAAACCTAATATAACCTAACCTAATCTAAATCTAACCTAACCTAGACCTAAACCCAATCTACCTAACTTACCTAACTAAGCTAACCTAACCAAACCTAACCTAACTAACCTAACCTAACCTAACCTAACTAACCTAACCTAACTAATCTAACCTAACCTAACTAACGTAACCTAACTAACGTAACCTAACCTAACCTAACCAAACCTAACCTAGCTAACCTAACCTAACCTAACCTAACCTAACTAACCTAACCTAAACCTAACCAAACCTAACCTAACCTAACCTAACCTAACTAATGTAACCTAACCTAACCTAACCTAACCAAACCTAACCAAACTAACCTAACCTAACCACCTAACCTAAACCTAACCAAACCTAACCTAACTAACCTAACCTAACCTAACCTAAATCTAACCTAACTTAACCTAACCTAACCTAACCTAAACCTAACCTAACCTAACCAAACCTAACCTAACCAAACTTAACCTAACCTAACCTAACCTAACCAAACTTAACCTAACCTAACCTAACCAACACCCACCTCACAAGATCGAACACCCTGACTGACCCTCACTAGCATGCAACCCTACATGAAGCTCATAACTCCTGGATACCTGTTTACTGCTAGGAGAACAGAGGCATTAGGTGATAGGAAACGCTACCAATAATTTCAGTCCTGCCTGGCCGGGTTTCGATCCAGGAATCCCTGATCGTTAGTCTAGAAGGAACACATACATGTTTCATATTTCTGTGTACTCACCTATTTGTACTTGCAGGACTGAGCATCAGTTTTTGAACGCTGACAATATAGCCGCCGGTTGTTTAAAGCAATGACTCCTGGTCTATTTTCCTGTCATATCAACTTTTAAAATTATGAATGGAGTTTGCATCTACAACTGTGGGTTTTTGTAAGTTTGTTCTCACCTAGTTGTATTCACCTAGTTGTGTTTGCTAGGTTTGATATTCAGATCTTTGGTCCCACCTCTCAACCATCAATCAATTGCTCAAGTAGTTTTCCAGAAGTTATGTAACTCATAACTCTCAGCTCTGTTGGAAAAAAGGCAGGGGCTGCATATTCAATTATTTGTCGCGCATAGGTTGAAAAAAAAGGTTCATTCTTCTTTACACAAGTTAGAAATGTTACTTTGAACATGCTCTATCCAAGTCGGATAGAACATGTTCTTAATCCGGATAGACCTGCGTTCGAGCCTGTCGAAACGGTTGCAATTACAGGGCACATATTGTCCTCTCCTGTAGCAGCATCAGGTTCGATAGATTCTCTGGACAGCCGATGATTGACCTTCTGGCAGTTCTCACGTTGACACATTTAAAACTGTTTTTTTTTTGATAAAAAAAAAACAAAAAAACGCCACATTCCTTAGATGTTTAAATTTTTTATCTCTGTCCGTGTATGTGTCTTGAGTTGAGTTTTGATTCCTTGTGTTTCTTGATTCCGTGTGTGTCTTGATTCCGTCTGTGCCTTGATTCATTGTGTTTCTTGATTCCGTGTGTGTCTTGATTCCGTGTGTGTCTTGATTCCTTGTGTTTCTTGATTCCGTGCGTGTCTTGATTCAGTGTGTGTCTTGATTCCGTGTGTGTCTTGATTCCGTGTGTGTCTTGATTCCTTGTGTTTCTTGATTCCGTGTGTGTCTTGATTCCGTGTGTGTCTTGATTCCGTCTGTGCCTTGATTCCTTGTGTTTCTTGATTCCGTTTGTGTCTTGATTCCTTGTGTTTCTTGATTCCGTGTGTGTCTTGATTCCGTCTGTGTCTTGATTCCTTGTGTTTCTTGATTCCGTGTGTGTCTTGATTCCGTCTGTGTCTTGATTCCTTGTGTTTCTTGATTCCGTGTGTGTCTTGATCCCGTCTGTGTCTTGATTCCTTGTGTTTCTTGATTCCGTGTGTGTCTTGATTCCGTCTGTGTCTTGATTCCTTTTGTTTCTTGATTCCGTGTGTGTCTTGATCCCGTTTGTGTCTTGATTCCTTGTGTTTCTTGATTCCTTGTGTTTCTTGATTCCGTGTGTGTCTTGATTTCGTTTGAGTCTTGATTCCTTGTGTTTCTTGAATCCGTGTGTGTCTTGATTCCGTGTGTGTCTTGATTCCGTCTGTGCCTTGATTCCTTGTGTGTCTTGATTCCGTGTGTGTCTTGATTCCGTCTGTGCTTTGATTCCTTGTGTTTCTTGATTCCGTATGTGTCTTGATTCCTTGTGTGTCTTGATTCCTTGTGATTCTTGATTCCGTGCGTGTCTTGATTCCGTGTGTGTCTTGATTCCGTTTGTTTCTTGATTCCTTGTGTTTCTTGATTCCTTGTGTTTCTTGATTCCGTGTGTGTCTTGATTTCGTTTGAGTCTTGATTCCTTGTGTTTCTTGAATCCGTGTGTGTCTTGATTCCGTCTGTGCCTTGATTCCTTGTGTGTCTTGATTCCGTGTGTGTCTTGATTCCGTCTGTGCTTTGATTCCTTGTGTTTCTTGATTCCGTGTGTGTCTTGATTCCTTGTGTGTCTTGATTCCTTGTGATTCTTGATTCCGTGCGTGTCTTGATTCCGTGTGTGTCTTGATTCCGTTTGTGTCTTGATTTCTTGTGTTTCTTGATTCCGTGTGTGTCTTGATTCCTTTTGTGTCTTGATTCCTTGTGTTTCTTGATTCCGTGTGTGTGTCTTGATTCCGTGTGTTTCTTGATTCCTTGTGTTTCTTGATTCCGTGTGTGTCTTGATTCCGTTTGTGTCTTGATTCCTTGTGTTTCTTGATTCCGTGTGTGTCTTGATTCCGTGTGTTTCATGATTCCGTGTGTGTCTTGATTTCGTGTGTTTCATGATTCCGTGTGTGTCTTGATTCCGTGTGTTTCTTGATTTCGTGTATGTCTTGATTCCTTTTGTTTCTTGATTCCTTGTGTGTCTTGATTCCGTGTGTGTCTTGATTCCGTGTGTGTCTTGATTCCTTGTGTTTCTTGGTTCCTTGTGTTTCTTGATTCCGTCTGTGTCTTGATTCCGTGTGTTTCTTGATTCCTTGTGTTTCTTGATTCCTTGTGTTTCTTGATTCCGTGTGTTTCTTGATTCCTTGTGTTTCTTGATTCCGTCTGTGCCTTGATTCCTTATGTGTCCTGATTTCGTGTGTGTCTCCTGAGTGTGTCTTGTTTCCGCGTGTGTCTTGATTCCGTATGTTCCCGTGTCCGTCAGAGTCTTAGGTTAGGTTAGTTAGTGTCCGTGTCCGTGCCAATATCCCTGGGGTTTTGAGTCCAGGATGCCATTTGTGTCCCCTCAAATTGCCTCCCTTATCTCCACCTTGGGATCGTGTCAGTGTCCATGTGTGTCTTGATTCTGTGTGTGTCTTGAGTCCGTGTGTGTCTTGAGTCCGTGTATTGATTCCGTGTGTCAGTGTCCGTTAGAGTCTATGAGTGTCCGTATCCGTGTCCGTGTCCGTGTCATTATCCCTGGGGTATTGAGTCCAGGATGCCATTTGTGTCCCCTCAAATTGCCTCCCTTATCTCCACCTTGGGATCGTGTCAGTGTCCATGTGTGTCTTGATTCCGTGTGTGTCTTGAGTCCGCGTGTGTCTTGAATCCGTGTGTGTCTTGAGTCCATGTGTGTCTTGAGTCCGTGTGTGTCTTGATTCCGCGTGTGTCTTGAGTCTGCGTGTGTCTTGAGTCCGCGTGTGTCTTGAGTCCGTGTGTGTCTTGATTCCGCGTGTGTCTTGAGTCCTTGTGTCTCCTGCAGCCGTGTGCGTCTTGATTCCGTGTGTCCGGGTGTCTTTGGGGTTTTGGGTCCAGGAAGCTATTTGTGTCGACCCAAATTGCCTCCCTTCTCCCCACCTGAAATCCAGGTGGATTGAAAGACCTGCCCGAGGTCAGTGGATCCAGGTATCCGTCCGTGGGCCCCCGGATTTCAACCCTTCCCCACATTCCAAGGGGTCAGTCAATCAATCTTCAGCTATCCAGAGAATCTATCGAAACTGATGCTCCTACAGGAGGGGACACACAGATAAATCTGTGCCCTGTACTTGCAACCGTTCCGACAGGCTCGAACGCAGGTCTATCCGGATTAAGAACATGTTCTATCCGACTAGGCCACGCTGGAGTTGCCTTCTGAATCAAATTTTGCACTTGTATTTATATCTCGTAGTAAGGTTAGTTAGTGTCTATTTATCAACATTTGCAATGACTGACGTGTGAAGTTGTGAGTTTGTGTTGAGAGTTAGAAATACATGACAGCTTATTCGATGAGGTTGCAGTCCAGTGAGGCAGTTTCATGAATGAATATTGGAGAATTTAGGCAAACTGACGTGTGTGTGTGTGTGTTTAAAGGTATGTATTATTTAATATTTAGTGTGGTGTGTGTGTGTGTCCAAATGAGTTTGTGAATGGTAAACAAGCAATCCAATACCTAATATGTGCTAATCTAGGCCTCGTTTTGTATACATATGTATATGTGTTTTACTAGGGAATGAAAATCCGGTTTGTTTTATTCTAAGTTTTTTCAACAATAAATAGTATATACGCGAACGAACGGTTCGGCTGGTAAGAATAGCGTTGTGGCGGCCATTTTCTCTGTTAGGCGGGGCTCGGGGGGAGGGGGGGGGGTCTCTGGTCATTGTGGTATAGGGGTAGTTATATTTGGGCCTCGGTTGTGGGGTAGGGTGTTGGTAGGGGGGGTGGGGGCCGAGGGAGCAGCAGAGGGGGGGCCTGAGGGGTGGGGGGGGAGGGAAAGGCATGGAGTTGCCAGTTATTCATTAAGATATTAATTTGTGGAGATAGGTTATATAAGGAAAGATGTTTAGGAAGGAATAAGAAAAGTGTTTCGAACTGATGAAAGTATATGAGTTATAGTGATTCATGTTAGAAGAAAGATATGTGCTTTAAAAGGTGAAGATATTTGTAAAGGACTTTATCTGCTTAATAATATATTAATTAATGGTAAATGACCATTGGAGATAGATATTCAACAGCATAATGAGTGGACAAGTTTTAGCAGGAAGGCCGGCATAGAGAGAGAATGGACCGATAAATAGTTAGACATTTTTTCTCGAATGGTATACTCTAATAATCATAGGTACATATTTCAGAGCGCGACATTCGTGCGCGCGCGCGTACACACACATATATACACACACACAAACATATATATACACACACACACACACACACACACACACACACATATACACACACACACACACACACACACACACACACACACACACACACACACACACACACACACACACACACACACAAACACACACACACACACACACACACACACACACACACACACACACACACACACACACACACACACACACACACACACACACACACACACACAAACACACACACACACACACACACACACACACACACACACACACACACACACACACACACACACACACACACACATATATACAAACATACATACAGTCTCGACAGTCAAATTGCAGAAACTGTCACAATTATGACAAGGATCACTCATATTGGATATATACACACACAGATAAATTCACGTGGATAAGTCACTCTAATTACACGTATGTACACACACAGACAACATATTTCAGTGAGTGTGGCCCATAGTATACATTAATACTCACACATGCCAGCCCATTCACTATTAATTGGTGTACATATTCATTCACACACATGTTTATGTGTCTCTTTCTTATAAAATACACACACACTGAAAGGAATCTTTGAGAACATTATATACCACATATGTCAGACCAATCCCCAAGTATGCAGCTCCAGCATGGAGTCCACATCTAGTCAAGCATAAGACTAAACTGGAAAAGGTTCAAAGGTTTGCCATCAGACTAGAACCCGAGCTAAGAGGTATGAGCTACGAGGAGAGACTACGGGAATTAAACCTCACTTCGTTGGAAGACAGAAGAGTTAAGGGGGACATGATCACCACATTCAAGATTCTCAAGGGAATCGATAGGGTAGATAAAGGTAGGCTATTTAAAACAAGGGGCACACGTACTAGGGGACACAGGTGGAAACTGAGTGCCCAAATGAGCCACAGAGATATTAGAAAGAACTTTTTTAGTGTCAGAGTAGTTGACAAATGGAATGCATTAGGAAGTGATGTGGTGGAGGCTGACTCCATACACAGTTTCAAGTGTAGATATGATAGAGCCCAATAGGCTCAGGAACCAGTACTCCTGTTGATTGACGGTTGAGAGGCGGGACCAAAGAGCCAGAGCTCAACCCCCGCAAGCACAATAAGGTGAGTACAATTAGGTGAGTACACACAAACTCATTGTTAATTTTCCCTGGAACACAACCCGACAAACCGTTTAACAACCAGGTACCCATTCACTGCTTCGTGAAGAGAATCGTTAAGTTAAGGATTGGTGCCTAGTCAATCCGCTCTTCCCCTGCCAGCCAGGATATGAACCCAGGCGAAATCGCTTGAGAAGCGCGAGGTGAGTGCCTTACCACTGATCCACAGGGACTGCCCAAATATGAATGCCATCAGCAGTACTAGCAGTTGGTGTTACCAGGCAGGTTACCCATCCAATTACTAACCAAATTGAAAGTTGCTTAACTTGGCTAATGGGACGAGAAGCAGTGTCCTTTAAGTGGTAGTATGGCCGTTGTTATTGTATACAAGTGGTAACCAATAACTTGTGAGTGAGTGAGTGAGTGAGTGATGATAATGGTAACTGCGGCGGAGGATACTCACACATACCAGCCAATTCTCCATTAATGATAGTTCTTATAGTCAAACAAACCAACCAAAAGTGGACTATAGCACCAACATGGAAATGTTTGGATGCCATTGATCTCGCACAAATCGCTTATAAATGCCACCCGCCGCTATTTATAAAACCTAAACAATCCTCTTCTAAGCACGAATGACTACTCTTAGGCCTTGGATTATGTTCTCTTAGGCTTCATTGAGTCAATACATATAACTTCTTTGAGTCGGGGGACAGGCAGACAGGCAGTCTATATATACATGTTAGGATTATAAAGTGGTCTCCAACACCCACCCCACAAGGTTAAACTAACCCTCACTCACCAGGATGCTAGTAGCTCACTAACTCCTGGATACCTATTTACTGCTAGGTGAACAGGTGCATTGGGTGATAGGAAACGCTACCAACAATTACAGCCCTACCCGACCGCGATTCGAACCCTGGAATCCCTTATTGAGAGTCGAGAAGGAACACATCATTCATGTTACATATATGTGTACTCACCTATTTGTGCCAGGAGGATCGAGCATTAATCTTAGAGTCTGCCTTTAAGCCGTCGGTTGTTTATAGCAATAACTCTTGGCCTATTTCCTAACTTAACCTAGCCTAACCTATACCCTACCCTAACCTATAACCTACCACAATCTAAAACCAAACCTAATATAACCTAACCTAATCTAAATCTAACCTAACCTAGACCTAAACCCAATCTACCTAACTTACCTAACTAAGCTAACCTAACCAAACCTAACCTAACTAACCTAACCTAACCTAACCTAACTAACCTAACCTAACTAATCTAACCTAACCTAACTAACGTAACCTAACTAACGTAACCTAACCTAACCTAACCAAACCTAACCTAGCTAACCTAACCTAACCTAACCTAACCTAACTAACCTAACCTAAACCTAACCAAACCTAACCTAACCTAACCTAACCTAACTAATGTAACCTAACCTAACCTAACCTAACCAAACCTAACCAAACTAACCTAACCTAACCACCTAACCTAAACCTAACCAAACCTAACCTAACTAACCTAACCTAACCTAACCTAAATCTAACCTAACTTAACCTAACCTAACCTAACCTAAACCTAACCTAACCTAACCAAACCTAACCTAACCAAACTTAACCTAACCTAACCTAACCTAACCAAACTTAACCTAACCTAACCTAACCAACACCCACCTCACAAGATCGAACACCCTGACTGACCCTCACTAGCATGCAACCCTACATGAAGCTCATAACTCCTGGATACCTGTTTACTGCTAGGAGAACAGAGGCATTAGGTGATAGGAAACGCTACCAATAATTTCAGTCCTGCCTGGCCGGGTTTCGATCCAGGAATCCCCGATCGTTAGTCTAGAAGGAACACATACATGTTTCATATTTCTGTGTACTCACCTATTTGTACTTGCAGGACTGAGCATCAGTTTTTGAACGCTGACAATATAGCCGCCGGTTGTTTAAAGCAATGACTCCTGGTCTATTTTCCTGTCATATCAACTTTTAAAATTATGAATGGAGTTTGCATCTACAACTGTGGGTTTTTGTAAGTTTGTTCTCACCTAGTTGTATTCACCTAGTTGTGTTTGCTAGGTTTGATATTCAGATCTTTGGTCCCACCTCTCAACCATCAATCAATTGCTCAAGTAGTTTTCCAGAAGTTATGTAACTCATAACTCTCAGCTCTGTTGGAAAAAAGGCAGGGGCTGCATATTCAATTATTTGTCGCGCATAGGTTGAAAAAAAAGGTTCATTCTTCTTTACACAAGTTAGAAATGTTACTTTGAACATGCTCTATCCAAGTCGGATAGAACATGTTCTTAATCCGGATAGACCTGCGTTCGAGCCTGTCGAAACGGTTGCAATTACAGGGCACATATTGTCCTCTCCTGTAGCAGCATCAGGTTCGATAGATTCTCTGGACAGCCGATGATTGACCTTCTGGCAGTTCTCACGTTGACACATTTAAAACTGTTTTTTTTTTGATAAAAAAAAAACAAAAAAACGCCACATTCCTTAGATGTTTAAATTTTTTATCTCTGTCCGTGTATGTGTCTTGAGTTGAGTTTTGATTCCTTGTGTTTCTTGATTCCGTGTGTGTCTTGATTCCGTCTGTGCCTTGATTCATTGTGTTTCTTGATTCCGTGTGTGTCTTGATTCCGTGTGTGTCTTGATTCCTTGTGTTTCTTGATTCCGTGCGTGTCTTGATTCAGTGTGTGTCATGATTCCGTGTGTGTCTTGATTCCGTGTGTGTCTTGATTCCTTGTGTTTCTTGATTCCGTGTGTGTCTTGATTCCGTGTGTGTCTTGATTCCGTCTGTGCCTTGATTCCTTGTGTTTCTTGATTCCGTTTGTGTCTTGATTCCTTGTGTTTCTTGATTCCGTGTGTGTCTTGATTCCGTCTGTGTCTTGATTCCTTGTGTTTCTTGATTCCGTGTGTGTCTTGATTCCGTCTGTGTCTTGATTCCTTGTGTTTCTTGATTCCGTGTGTGTCTTGATCCCGTCTGTGTCTTGATTCCTTGTGTTTCTTGATTCCGTGTGTGTCTTGATTCCGTCTGTGTCTTGATTCCTTTTGTTTCTTGATTCCGTGTGTGTCTTGATCCCGTTTGTGTCTTGATTCCTTGTGTTTCTTGATTCCTTGTGTTTCTTGATTCCGTGTGTGTCTTGATTTCGTTTGAGTCTTGATTCCTTGTGTTTCTTGAATCCGTGTGTGTCTTGATTCCGTGTGTGTCTTGATTCCGTCTGTGCCTTGATTCCTTGTGTGTCTTGATTCCGTGTGTGTCTTGATTCCGTCTGTGCTTTGATTCCTTGTGTTTCTTGATTCCGTATGTGTCTTGATTCCTTGTGTGTCTTGATTCCTTGTGATTCTTGATTCCGTGCGTGTCTTGATTCCGTGTGTGTCTTGATTCCGTTTGTTTCTTGATTCCTTGTGTTTCTTGATTCCTTGTGTTTCTTGATTCCGTGTGTGTCTTGATTTCGTTTGAGTCTTGATTCCTTGTGTTTCTTGAATCCGTGTGTGTCTTGATTCCGTCTGTGCCTTGATTCCTTGTGTGTCTTGATTCCGTGTGTGTCTTGATTCCGTCTGTGCTTTGATTCCTTGTGTTTCTTGATTCCGTGTGTGTCTTGATTCCTTGTGTGTCTTGATTCCTTGTGATTCTTGATTCCGTGCGTGTCTTGATTCCGTGTGTGTCTTGATTCCGTTTGTGTCTTGATTTCTTGTGTTTCTTGATTCCGTGTGTGTCTTGATTCCTTTTGTGTCTTGATTCCTTGTGTTTCTTGATTCCGTGTGTGTGTCTTGATTCCGTGTGTTTCTTGATTCCTTGTGTTTCTTGATTCCGTGTGTGTCTTGATTCCGTTTGTGTCTTGATTCCTTGTGTTTCTTGATTCCGTGTGTGTCTTGATTCCGTGTGTTTCATGATTCCGTGTGTGTCTTGATTTCGTGTGTTTCATGATTCCGTGTGTGTCTTGATTCCGTGTGTTTCTTGATTTCGTGTATGTCTTGATTCCTTTTGTTTCTTGATTCCTTGTGTGTCTTGATTCCGTGTGTGTCTTGATTCCGTGTGTGTCTTGATTCCTTGTGTTTCTTGGTTCCTTGTGTTTCTTGATTCCGTCTGTGTCTTGATTCCGTGTGTTTCTTGATTCCTTGTGTTTCTTGATTCCTTGTGTTTCTTGATTCCGTGTGTTTCTTGATTCCTTGTGTTTCTTGATTCCGTCTGTGCCTTGATTCCTTATGTGTCCTGATTTCGTGTGTGTCTCCTGAGTGTGTCTTGTTTCCGCGTGTGTCTTGATTCCGTATGTTCCCGTGTCCGTCAGAGTCTTAGGTTAGGTTAGTTAGTGTCCGTGTCCGTGCCAATATCCCTGGGGTTTTGAGTCCAGGATGCCATTTGTGTCCCCTCAAATTGCCTCCCTTATCTCCACCTTGGGATCGTGTCAGTGTCCATGTGTGTCTTGATTCTGTGTGTGTCTTGAGTCCGTGTGTGTCTTGAGTCCGTGTATTGATTCCGTGTGTCAGTGTCCGTTAGAGTCTATGAGTGTCCGTATCCGTGTCCGTGTCCGTGTCATTATCCCTGGGGTATTGAGTCCAGGATGCCATTTGTGTCCCCTCAAATTGCCTCCCTTATCTCCACCTTGGGATCGTGTCAGTGTCCATGTGTGTCTTGATTCCGTGTGTGTCTTGAGTCCGCGTGTGTCTTGAATCCGTGTGTGTCTTGAGTCCATGTGTGTCTTGAGTCCGTGTGTGTCTTGATTCCGCGTGTGTCTTGAGTCTGCGTGTGTCTTGAGTCCGCGTGTGTCTTGAGTCCGTGTGTGTCTTGATTCCGCGTGTGTCTTGAGTCCTTGTGTCTCCTGCAGCCGTGTGCGTCTTGATTCCGTGTGTCCGGGTGTCTTTGGGGTTTTGGGTCCAGGAAGCTATTTGTGTCGACCCAAATTGCCTCCCTTCTCCCCACCTGAAATCCAGGTGGATTGAAAGACCTGCCCGAGGTCAGTGGATCCAGGTATCCGTCCGTGGGCCCCCGGATTTCAACCCTTCCCCACATTCCAAGGGGTCAGTCAATCAATCTTCAGCTATCCAGAGAATCTATCGAAACTGATGCTCCTACAGGAGGGGACACACAGATAAATCTGTGCCCTGTACTTGCAACCGTTCCGACAGGCTCGAACGCAGGTCTATCCGGATTAAGAACATGTTCTATCCGACTAGGCCACGCTGGAGTTGCCTTCTGAATCAAATTTTGCACTTGTATTTATATCTCGTAGTAAGGTTAGTTAGTGTCTATTTATCAACATTTGCAATGACTGACGTGTGAAGTTGTGAGTTTGTGTTGAGAGTTAGAAATACATGACAGCTTATTCGATGAGGTTGCAGTCCAGTGAGGCAGTTTCATGAATGAATATTGGAGAATTTAGGCAAACTGACGTGTGTGTGTGTGTGTTTAAAGGTATGTATTATTTAATATTTAGTGTGGTGTGTGTGTGTGTCCAAATGAGTTTGTGAATGGTAAACAAGCAATCCAATACCTAATATGTGCTAATCTAGGCCTCGTTTTGTATACATATGTATATGTGTTTTACTAGGGAATGAAAATCCGGTTTGTTTTATTCTAAGTTTTTTCAACAATAAATAGTATATACGCGAACGAACGGTTCGGCTGGTAAGAATAGCGTTGTGGCGGCCATTTTCTCTGTTAGGCGGGGCTCGGGGGGAGGGGGGGGGGTCTCTGGTCATTGTGGTATAGGGGTAGTTATATTTGGGCCTCGGTTGTGGGGTAGGGTGTTGGTAGGGGGGGTGGGGGCCGAGGGAGCAGCAGAGGGGGGGCCTGAGGGGTGGGGGGGGAGGGAAAGGCATGGAGTTGCCAGTTATTCATTAAGATATTAATTTGTGGAGATAGGTTATATAAGGAAAGATGTTTAGGAAGGAATAAGAAAAGTGTTTCGAACTGATGAAAGTATATGAGTTATAGTGATTCATGTTAGAAGAAAGATATGTGCTTTAAAAGGTGAAGATATTTGTAAAGGACTTTATCTGCTTAATAATATATTAATTAATGGTAAATGACCATTGGAGATAGATATTCAACAGCATAATGAGTGGACAAGTTTTAGCAGGAAGGCCGGCATAGAGAGAGAATGGACCGATAAATAGTTAGACATTTTTTCTCGAATGGTATACTCTAATAATCATAGGTACATATTTCAGAGCGCGACATTCGTGCGCGCGCGCGTACACACACATATATACACACACACAAACATATATATACACACACACACACACACACACACACACACACACATATACACACACACACACACACACACACACACACACACACACACACACACACACACACACACACACACACACACACACATAAACACACACACACACACACACACACACACACACACACACACACACACACACACACACACACACACACACACACAAACACACACACACACACACACACACACACACACACACACACACACACACACACACACACACACACACACACACACACACATATATACAAACATACATACAGTCTCGACAGTCAAATTGCAGAAACTGTCACAATTATGACAAGGATCACTCATATTGGATATATACACACACAGATAAATTCACGTGGATAAGTCACTCTAATTACACGTATGTACACACACAGACAACATATTTCAGTGAGTGTGGTCCATAGTATACATTAATACTCACACATGCCAGCCCATTCACTATTAATTGGTGTACATATTCATTCACACACATGTTTATGTGTCTCTTTCTTATAAAATACACACACACTGAAAGGAATCTTTGAGAACATTATATACCACATATGTCAGACCAATCCCCAAGTATGCAGCTCCAGCATGGAGTCCACATCTAGTCAAGCATAAGACTAAACTGGAAAAGGTTCAAAGGTTTGCCATCAGACTAGAACCCGAGCTAAGAGGTATGAGCTACGAGGAGAGACTACGGGAATTAAACCTCACTTCGTTGGAAGACAGAAGAGTTAAGGGGGACATGATCACCACATTCAAGATTCTCAAGGGAATCGATAGGGTAGATAAAGGTAGGCTATTTAAAACAAGGGGCACACGTACTAGGGGACACAGGTGGAAACTGAGTGCCCAAATGAGCCACAGAGATATTAGAAAGAACTTTTTTAGTGTCAGAGTAGTTGACAAATGGAATGCATTAGGAAGTGATGTGGTGGAGGCTGACTCCATACACAGTTTCAAGTGTAGATATGATAGAGCCCAATAGGCTCAGGAACCAGTACTCCTGTTGATTGACGGTTGAGAGGCGGGACCAAAGAGCCAGAGCTCAACCCCCGCAAGCACAATAAGGTGAGTACAATTAGGTGAGTACACACAAACTCATTGTTAATTTTCCCTGGAACACAACCCGACAAACCGTTTAACAACCAGGTACCCATTCACTGCTTCGTGAAGAGAATCGTTAAGTTAAGGATTGGTGCCTAGTCAATCCGCTCTTCCCCTGCCAGCCAGGATATGAACCCAGGCGAAATCGCTTGAGAAGCGCGAGGTGAGTGCCTTACCACTGATCCACAGGGACTGCCCAAATATGAATGCCATCAGCAGCACTAGCAGTTGGTGTTACCAGGCAGGTTACCCATCCAATTACTAACCAAATTGAAAGTTGCTTAACTTGGCTAATGGGACGAGAAGCAGTGTCCTTTAAGTGGTAGTATGGCCGTTGTTATTGTATACAAGTGGTAACCAATAACTTGTGAGTGAGTGAGTGAGTGAGTGATGATAATGGTAACTGCGGCGGAGGATACTCACACATACCAGCCAATTCTCCATTAATGATAGTTCTTATAGTCAAACAAACCAACCAAAAGTGGACTATAGCACCAACATGGAAATGTTTGGATGCCATTGATCTCGCACAAATCGCTTATAAATGCCACCCGCCGCTATTTATAAAACCTAAACAATCCTCTTCTAAGCACGAATGACTACTCTTAGGCCTTGGATTATGTTCTCTTAGGCTTCATTGAGTCAATACATATAACTTCTTTGAGTCGGGGGACAGGCAGACAGGCAGTCTATATATACATGTTAGGATTATAAAGTGGTCTCCAACACCCACCCCACAAGGTTAAACTAACCCTCACTCACCAGGATGCTAGTAGCTCACTAACTCCTGGATACCTATTTACTGCTAGGTGAACAGGTGCATTGGGTGATAGGAAACGCTACCAACAATTACAGCCCTACCCGACCGCGATTCGAACCCTGGAATCCCTTATTGAGAGTCGAGAAGGAACACATCATTCATGTTACATATATGTGTACTCACCTATTTGTGCCAGGAGGATCGAGCATTAATCTTAGAGTCTGCCATTAAGCCGTCGGTTGTTTATAGCAATAACTCTTGGCCTATTTCCTAACTTAACCTAGCCTAACCTATACCCTACCCTAACCTATAACCTACCACAATCTAAAACCAAACCTAATATAACCTAACCTAATCTAAATCTAACCTAACCTAGACCTAAACCCAATCTACCTAACTTACCTAACTAAGCTAACCTAACCAAACCTAACCTAACTAACCTAACCTAACCTAACCTAACTAACCTAACCTAACTAATCTAACCTAACCTAACTAACGTAACCTAACTAACGTAACCTAACCTAACCTAACCAAACCTAACCTAGCTAACCTAACCTAACCTAACCTAACCTAACTAACCTAACCTAAACCTAACCAAACCTAACCTAACCTAACCTAACCTAACTAATGTAACCTAACCTAACCTAACCTAACCAAACCTAACCAAGCCTAACCAAACTAACCTAACCTAACCACCTAACCTAAACCTAACCAAACCTAACCTAACTAACCTAACCTAACCTAACCTAAATCTAACCTAACTTAACCTAACCTAACCTAACCTAAACCTAACCTAACCTAACCAAACCTAACCTAACCAAACTTAACCTAACCTAACCTAACCTAACCAAACTTAACCTAACCTAACCTAACCAACACCCACCTCACAAGATCGAACACCCTGACTGACCCTCACTAGCATGCAACCCTACATGAAGCTCATAACTCCTGGATACCTGTTTACTGCTAGGAGAACAGAGGCATTAGGTGATAGGAAACGCTACCAATAATTTCAGTCCTGCCTGGCCGGGTTTCGATCCAGGAATCCCCGATCGTTAGTCTAGAAGGAACACATACATGTTTCATATTTCTGTGTACTCACCTATTTGTACTTGCAGGACTGAGCATCAGTTTTTGAACGCTGACAATATAGCCGCCGGTTGTTTAAAGCAATGACTCCTGGTCTATTTTCCTGTCATATCAACTTTTAAAATTATGAATGGAGTTTGCATCTACAACTGTGGGTTTTTGTAAGTTTGTTCTCACCTAGTTGTATTCACCTAGTTGTGTTTGCTAGGTTTGATATTCAGATCTTTGGTCCCACCTCTCAACCATCAATCAATTGCTCAAGTAGTTTTCCAGAAGTTATGTAACTCATAACTCTCAGCTCTGTTGGAAAAAAGGCAGGGGCTGCATATTCAATTATTTGTCGCGCATAGGTTGAAAAAAAAGGTTCATTCTTCTTTACACAAGTTAGAAATGTTACTTTGAACATGCTCTATCCAAGTCGGATAGAACATGTTCTTAATCCGGATAGACCTGCGTTCGAGCCTGTCGAAACGGTTGCAATTACAGGGCACATATTGTCCTCTCCTGTAGCAGCATCAGGTTCGATAGATTCTCTGGACAGCCGATGATTGACCTTCTGGCAGTTCTCACGTTGACACATTTAAAACAGTTTTTTTTTTGATAAAAAAAAAACAAAAAAACGCCACATTCCTTAGATGTTTAAATTTTTTATCTCTGTCCGTGTATGTGTCTTGAGTTGAGTTTTGATTCCTTGTGTTTCTTGATTCCGTGTGTGTCTTGATTCCGTCTGTGCCTTGATTCATTGTGTTTCTTGATTCCGTGTGTGTCTTGATTCCGTCTGTGTCTTGATTCCTTGTGTTTCTTGATTCCGTGTGTGTCTTGATCCCGTCTGTGTCTTGATTCCTTGTGTTTCTTGATTCCGTGTGTGTCTTGATTCCGTCTGTGCCTTGATTCATTGTGTTTCTTGATTCCGTGTGTGTCTTGATTCCGTGTGTGTCTTGATTCCTTGTGTTTCTTGATTCCGTGCGTGTCTTGATTCAGTGTGTGTCTTGATTCCGTGTGTGTCTTGATTCCGTGTGTGTCTTGATTCCTTGTGTTTCTTGATTCCGTGTGTGTCTTGATTCCGTGTGTGTCTTGATTCCGTCTGTGCCTTGATTCCTTGTGTTTCTTGATTCCGTTTGTGTCTTGATTCCTTGTGTTTCTTGATTCCTTGTGTGTCTTGATTCCGTGTGTGTCTTGATTCCGTGTGTGTCTTGATTCCTTGTGTTTCTTGGTTCCTTGTGTTTCTTGATTCCGTCTGTGTCTTGATTCCGTGTGTTTCTTGATTCCTTGTGTTTCTTGATTCCTTGTGTTTCTTGATTCCGTGTGTTTCTTGATTCCTTGTGTTTCTTGATTCCGTCTGTGCCTTGATTCCTTATGTGTCCTGATTTCGTGTGTGTCTCCTGAGTGTGTCTTGTTTCCGCGTGTGTCTTGATTCCGTATGTTCCCGTGTCCGTCAGAGTCTTAGGTTAGGTTAGTTAGTGTCCGTGTCCGTGCCAATATCCCTGGGGTTTTGAGTCCAGGATGCCATTTGTGTCCCCTCAAATTGCCTCCCTTATCTCCACCTTGGGATCGTGTCAGTGTCCATGTGTGTCTTGATTCTGTGTGTGTCTTGAGTCCGTGTGTGTCTTGAGTCCGTGTATTGATTCCGTGTGTCAGTGTCCGTTAGAGTCTATGAGTGTCCGTATCCGTGTCCGTGTCCGTGTCATTATCCCTGGGGTATTGAGTCCAGGATGCCATTTGTGTCCCCTCAAATTGCCTCCCTTATCTCCACCTTGGGATCGTGTCAGTGTCCATGTGTGTCTTGATTCCGTGTGTGTCTTGAGTCCGCGTGTGTCTTGAATCCGTGTGTGTCTTGAGTCCATGTGTGTCTTGAGTCCGTGTGTGTCTTGATTCCGCGTGTGTCTTGAGTCTGCGTGTGTCTTGAGTCCGCGTGTGTCTTGAGTCCGTGTGTGTCTTGATTCCGCGTGTGTCTTGAGTCCTTGTGTCTCCTGCAGCCGTGTGCGTCTTGATTCCGTGTGTCCGGGTGTCTTTGGGGTTTTGGGTCCAGGAAGCTATTTGTGTCGACCCAAATTGCCTCCCTTCTCCCCACCTGAAATCCAGGTGGATTGAAAGACCTGCCCGAGGTCAGTGGATCCAGGTATCCGTCCGTGGGCCCCCGGATTTCAACCCTTCCCCACATTCCAAGGGGTCAGTCAATCAATCTTCAGCTATCCAGAGAATCTATCGAAACTGATGCTCCTACAGGAGGGGACACACAGATAAATCTGTGCCCTGTACTTGCAACCGTTCCGACAGGCTCGAACGCAGGTCTATCCGGATTAAGAACATGTTCTATCCGACTAGGCCACGCTGGAGTTGCCTTCTGAATCAAATTTTGCACTTGTATTTATATCTCGTAGTAAGGTTAGTTAGTGTCTATTTATCAACATTTGCAATGACTGACGTGTGAAGTTGTGAGTTTGTGTTGAGAGTTAGAAATACATGACAGCTTATTCGATGAGGTTGCAGTCCAGTGAGGCAGTTTCATGAATGAATATTGGAGAATTTAGGCAAACTGACGTGTGTGTGTGTGTGTTTAAAGGTATGTATTATTTAATATTTAGTGTGGTGTGTGTGTGTGTCCAAATGAGTTTGTGAATGGTAAACAAGCAATCCAATACCTAATATGTGCTAATCTAGGCCTCGTTTTGTATACATATGTATATGTGTTTTACTAGGGAATGAAAATCCGGTTTGTTTTATTCTAAGTTTTTTCAACAATAAATAGTATATACGCGAACGAACGGTTCGGCTGGTAAGAATAGCGTTGTGGCGGCCATTTTCTCTGTTAGGCGGGGCTCGGGGGGAGGGGGGGGGGTCTCTGGTCATTGTGGTATAGGGGTAGTTATATTTGGGCCTCGGTTGGGGGGTAGGGTGTTGGTAGGGGGGGTGGGGGCCGAGGGAGCAGCAGAGGGGGGGCCTGAGGGGTGGGGGGGGAGGGAAAGGCATGGAGTTGCCAGTTATTCATTAAGATATTAATTTGTGGAGATAGGTTATATAAGGAAAGATGTTTAGGAAGGAATAAGAAATGTGTTTCGAACTGATGAAAGTATATGAGTTATAGTGATTCATGTTAGAAGAAAGATATGTGCTTTAAAAGGTGAAGATATTTGTAAAGGACTTTATCTGCTTAATAATATATTAATTAATGGTAAATGACCATTGGAGATAGATATTCAACAGCATAAAGAGTGGACAAGTTTTAGCAGGAAGGCCGGCATAGAGAGAGAATGGACCGATAAATAGTTAGACATTTTTTCTCGAATGGTATACTCTAATAATCATAGGTACATATTTCAGAGCGCGACATTCGTGCGCGCGCGCGTACACACACATATATACACACACACAAACATATATACACACACACACACACACACACACACACACACACACACACACACACACACACACACACACACACACACACATATACACACACACACACACACACACACACACACACACACACACACACACACACACACACACACACACACACATAAACACACACACACACACACACACACACACACACACACACACACACACACACACACACACACACACACACACACACACACACACACACACACACACACAAACACACACACACACACACACACACACACACACACACACACACACACACACACACACACACACACACACACACACACACATATATACAAACATACATACAGTCTCGACAGTCAAATTGCAGAAACTGTCACAATTATGACAAGGATCACTCATATTGGATATATACACACACAGATAAATTCACGTGGATAAGTCACTCTAATTACACGTATGTACACACACAGACAACATATTTCAGTGAGTGTGGCCCATAGTATACATTAATACTCACACATGCCAGCCCATTCACTATTAATTGGTGTACATATTCATTCACACACATGTTTATGTGTCTCTTTCTTATAAAATACACACACACTGAAAGGAATCTTTGAGAACATTATATACCACATATGTCAGACCAATCCCCAAGTATGCAGCTCCAGCATGGAGTCCACATCTAGTCAAGCATAAGACTAAACTGGAAAAGGTTCAAAGGTTTGCCATCAGACTAGAACCCGAGCTAAGAGGTATGAGCTACGAGGAGAGACTACGGGAATTAAACCTCACTTCGTTGGAAGACAGAAGAGTTAAGGGGGACATGATCACCACATTCAAGATTCTCAAGGGAATCGATAGGGTAGATAAAGGTAGGCTATTTAAAACAAGGGGCACACGTACTAGGGGACACAGGTGGAAACTGAGTGCCCAAATGAGCCACAGAGATATTAGAAAGAACTTTTTTAGTGTCAGAGTAGTTGACAAATGGAATGCATTAGGAAGTGATGTGGTGGAGGCTGACTCCATACACAGTTTCAAGTGTAGATATGATAGAGCCCAATAGGCTCAGGAACCAGTACTCCTGTTGATTGACGGTTGAGAGGCGGGACCAAAGAGCCAGAGCTCAACCCCCGCAAGCACAATAAGGTGAGTACAATTAGGTGAGTACACACAAACTCATTGTTAATTTTCCCTGGAACACAACCCGACAAACCGTTTAACAACCAGGTACCCATTCACTGCTTCGTGAAGAGAATCGTTAAGTTAAGGATTGGTGCCTAGTCAATCCGCTCTTCCCCTGCCAGCCAGGATATGAACCCAGGCGAAATCGCTTGAGAAGCGCGAGGTGAGTGCCTTACCACTGATCCACAGGGACTGCCCAAATATGAATGCCATCAGCAGCACTAGCAGTTGGTGTTACCAGGCAGGTTACCCATCCAATTACTAACCAAATTGAAAGTTGCTTAACTTGGCTAATGGGACGAGAAGCAGTGTCCTTTAAGTGGTAGTATGGCCGTTGTTATTGTATACAAGTGGTAACCAATAACTTGTGAGTGAGTGAGTGAGTGAGTGATGATAATGGTAACTGCGGCGGAGGATACTCACACATACCAGCCAATTCTCCATTAATGATAGTTCTTATAGTCAAACAAACCAACCAAAAGTGGACTATAGCACCAACATGGAAATGTTTGGATGCCATTGATCTCGCACAAATCGCTTATAAATGCCACCCGCCGCTATTTATAAAACCTAAACAATCCTCTTCTAAGCACGAATGACTACTCTTAGGCCTTGGATTATGTTCTCTTAGGCTTCATTGAGTCAATACATATAACTTCTTTGAGTCGGGGGACAGGCAGACAGGCAGTCTATATATACATGTTAGGATTATAAAGTGGTCTCCAACACCCACCCCACAAGGTTAAACTAACCCTCACTCACCAGGATGCTAGTAGCTCACTAACTCCTGGATACCTATTTACTGCTAGGTGAACAGGTGCATTGGGTGATAGGAAACGCTACCAACAATTACAGCCATACCCGACCGCGATTCGAACCCTGGAATCCCTTATTGAGAGTCGAGAAGGAACACATCATTCATGTTACATATATGTGTACTCACCTATTTGTGCCAGGAGGATCGAGCATTAATCTTAGAGTCTGCCTTTAAGCCGTCGGTTGTTTATAGCAATAACTCTTGGCCTATTTCCTAACTTAACCTAGCCTAACCTATACCCTACCCTAACCTATAACCTACCACAATCTAAAACCAAACCTAATATAACCTAACCTAATCTAAATCTAACCTAACCTAGACCTAAACCCAATCTACCTAACTTACCTAACTAAGCTAACCTAACCTAACCAAACCTAACCTAACTAACCTAACCTAATCTAACCTAACTAACCTAACCTAACTAATCTAACCTAACCTAACTAACGTAACGTAACCTAACCTAACCAAACCTAACCTAACTAACCTAACCTAATCTAACCTAACCTAACCTAACTAACCTAACCTAAACCTAACCAAACCTAACCTAACCTAACCTAACTAACGTAACCTAACCTAACCTAACCTAACCTAACCTAACTAACCTAACCTAACCTAACCTAAACCTAACCAAACCTAACCTAACAAACCTAACCTAACCTAACCTAACCTAAACCTAACCTAACCTAACCTAACCTAACCTAACCTAACCTAAACCTAACCTAACCTAACCTAACCAAACCTAACCTAACCAAACTTAACCTCACCTAACCTAAACCTAACCTAACCTAACCTAACCAAACCTAACCTAACCAAACTTAACCTAACCTAACCTAACCTAACTTAACCTCACCTAACCTAACCAAACATAACCTAACCTAACCTAACCAAACTTAACCTCACCTAACCTAAGCAAACTTAACCTAACCTAACCTAACCAAACTTAACCTAACCTAACCTAATCTAACCTAACCTAACCTAACCTAAACCTAACCTAACCTAACCAAACCTAACCTAACCAAACTTAACCTAACCTAACCTAACCTAACCAAACTTAACCTAACCTAACCTAACCAACACCCACCTCACAAGATCGAATACCCTGACTGACCCTCACTAGGATGCAACCCTACATGAAGCTCATAACTCCTGGATACCTGTTTACTGCTAGGAGAACAGAGGCATTAGGTGATAGGAAACGCTACCAATAATTTCAGTCCTGCCAGGCCGGGTTTCGATCCAGGAATCCCCGATCGTTAGTCTAGAAGGAACACACACATGTTTCATATTTCTGTGTACTCACCTATTTGTACTTGCAGGACTGAGCATCAGTTTTTGAACGCTGACAATATAGCCGCCGGTTGTTTAAAACAATAACTCCTGGTCTATTTTCCTGTCATATCAACTTTTAAAATTATGAATGGAGTTTGCATCTACAACTGTGGGTTTTTGTAAGTTTGTTCTCACCTAGTTGTATTCACCTAGTTGTGTTTGCTAGGTTTGATATTCAGATCTTTGGTCCCACCTCTCAACCATCAATCAATTGCTCAAGTAGTTTTCCAGAAGTTATGTAACTCATAACTCTCAGCTCTGTTGGAAAAAAGGCAGGGGCTGCATATTCAATTATTTGTCTCGCATAGGTTGAAAAAAAAGGTTCATTCTTCTTTACACAAGTTAGAAATGTTACTTTGAACATGTTCTATCCAAGTCGGATAGAACATGTTCTTAATCCGGATAGACCTGCGTTCGAGCCTGTCGAAACGGTTGCAATTACAGGGCACATATTGTCCTCTCCTGTAGCAGCATCAGGTTCGATAGATTCTCTGGACAGCCGATGATTGACCTTCTGGCAGTTCTCACGTTGACACATTTAAAACTGTTTTTTTTTTGATAAAAAAAAAACAAAAAAACGCCACATTCCTTAGATGTTTAAATTTTTTATCTCTGTCCGTGTATGTGTCTTGAGTTGAGTTTTGATTCCTTGTGTTTCTTGATTCCGTGTGTGTCTTGATTCCGTCTGTGTCTTGATTCATTGTGTTTCTTGATTCCGTGTGTGTCTTGATTCCTTGTGTTTCTTGATTCCGTGTGTGTCTTGATTCCGTCTGTGCCTTGATTCATTGTGTTTCTTGATTCCGTGTGTGTCTTGATTCCGTCTGTGCCTTGATTCATTGTGTTTCTTGATTCCGTGTGTGTCTTGATTCCTTGTGTTTCTTGATTCCGTGCGTGTCTTGATTCAGTGTGTGTCTTGATTCCGTGTGTGTCTTGATTCCGTGTGTGTCTTGATTCCTTGTGTTTCTTGATTCCGTGCGTGTCTTGATTCAGTGTGTGTCTTGATTCCGTGTGTGTCTTGATTCCGTGTGTGTCTTGATTCCGTGTGTGTCTTGATTCCGTGTGTGTCTTGATTCCTTGTGTTTCTTGATTCCGTGCGTGTCTTGATTCAGTGTGTGTCTTGATTCCGTGTGTGTCTTGATTCCGTGTGTGTCTTGATTCCTTGTGTTTCTTGATTCCGTGTGTGTCTTGATTCCGTGTGTGTCTTGATTCCGTCTGTGCCTTGATTCCTTGTGTTTCTTGATTCCGTGTGTGTCTTGATTCCGTCTGTGCCTTGATTCATTGTGTTTCTTGATTCCGTGTGTGTCTTGATTCCTTGTGTTTCTTGATTCCGTGTGTGTCTTGATTCCGTCTGTGCCTTGATTCATTGTGTTTCTTGATTCCGTGTGTGTCTTGATTCCGTCTGTGCCTTGATTCATTGTGTTTCTTGATTCCGTGTGTGTCTTGATTCCTTGTGTTTCTTGATTCCGTGCGTGTCTTGATTCAGTGTGTGTCTTGATTCCGTGTGTGTCTTGATTCCGTGTGTGTCTTGATTCCTTGTGTTTCTTGATTCCGTGCGTGTCTTGATTCAGTGTGTGTCTTGATTCCGTGTGTGTCTTGATTCCGTGTGTGTCTTGATTCCGTGTGTGTCTTGATTCCGTGTGTGTCTTGATTCCTTGTGTTTCTTGATTCCGTGCGTGTCTTGATTCAGTGTGTGTCTTGATTCCGTGTGTGTCTTGATTCCGTGTGTGTCTTGATTCCTTGTGTTTCTTGATTCCGTGTGTGTCTTGATTCCGTGTGTGTCTTGATTCCGTCTGTGCCTTGATTCCTTGTGTTTCTTGATTCCGTGTGTGTCTTGATTCCTTGTGTTTCTTGATTCCGTGTGTGTCTTGATTCCGTCTGTGTCTTGATTCCTTGTGTTTCTTGATTCCGTGTGTGTCTTGATCCCGTTTGTGTCTTGATTCCTTGTGTTTCTTGATTCCTTGTGTGTCTTGATTCCTTGTGTGTCTTGATTCCGTGTGTGTCTTGATTCCGTGTGTTTCTTGATTTTTTGTGTTTCTTGATTCCGTGTGTTTCTTGATTCCGTGTGTGTCTTGATTCCGTTTGTGTCTTGATTCCTTGTGTTTCTTGATTCCGTGTGTGTCTTGATTCCGTGTGTTTCTTGATTCCGTGTGTGTCTTGATTCCGTTTGTGTCTTGATTCCTTGTGTTTCTTGATTCCGTGTGTGTCTTGATTCCGTGTGTTTCATGATTCCGTGTGTGTCTTGATTTCGTGTGTTTCTTGATTCCTTGTGTGTCTTGATTCCGTGTGTGTCTTGATTCCGTGTGTGTCTTGATTCCTTGTGTTTCTTGGTTCCTTGTGTTTCTTGATTCCGTGTTTGTCTTGATTCCTTGTGTTTCTTGATTCCTTGTGTTTCTTGATTCCTTGTGTTTCTTGATTCCGTGTGTTTCTTGATTCCTTGTGTTTCTTGATTCCTTGTGTTTCTTGATTCCGTGTGTTTCTTGATTCCTTGTGTTTCTTGATTCCGTCTGTGCCTTGATTCCTTATGTGTCCTGATTTCGTGTGTGTCTCCTGAGTGTGTCTTGTTTCCGCGTGTGTCTTGATTCCGTATATTCCCGTGTCCGTCAGAGTCTCAGGTTAGGTTAGTTAGTGTCCGTGTCCGTGCCATTATCCCTTGGGTTTTGAGTCCAGGATGCCATTTGTGTCCCCTCAAATTGCCTCCCTTATCTCCACCTTGGGATCGTGTCAGTGTCCATGTGTGTCTTGATTCTGTGTGTGTCTTGAGTCCGTGTGTGTCTTGAGTCCGTGTATTGATTCCGTGTGTCCGTGTCCGTTAGAGTCTATGAGTGTCCGTATCCGTGTCCGTGTCATTATCCCTGGGGTATTGATTCCAGGATGCCATTTGTGTCCCCTCAAATTGCCTCCCTTATCTCCACCTTCGGATCGTGTCAGTGTCCATGTGTGTCTTGATTCCGTGTGTGTCTTGAATCCGCGTGTGTCTTGAATCCGTGTGTGTCTTGAGTCCATGTGTGTCTTGAGTCCGTGTGTGTCTTGATTCCGCGTGTGTCTTGAGTCTGCGTGTGTCTTGAGTCCGCGTGTGTCTTGAGTCCGTGTGTGTCTTGATTCCGCGTGTGTCTTGAGTCCTTGTGTCTCCTGCAGCCGTGTGCGTCTTGATTCCGTGTGTCCGGGTGTCTTTGGGGTTTTGGGTCCAGGAAGCTATTTGTGTCGACCCAAATTGCCTCCCTTCTCCCCACCTGAAATCCAGGTGGATTGAAAGACCTGCCCGAGGTCAGTGGATCCAGGTATCCGTCCGTGGGCCCCCGGATTTCAACCCTTCCCCACATTCCAAGGGGTCAGTCAATCAATCTTCAGCTATCCAGAGAATCTATCGAAACTGATGCTCCTACAGGAGGGGACACACAGATAAATCTGTGCCCTGTACTTGCAACCGTTCCGACAGGCTCGAACGCAGGTCTATCCGGATTAAGAACATGTTCTATCCGACTAGGCCACGCTGGAGTTGCCTTCTGAATCAAATTTTGCACTTGTATTTATATCTCGTAGTAAGGTTAGTTAGTGTCTATTTATCAACATTTGCAATGACTGACGTGTGAAGTTGTGAGTTTGTGTTGAGAGTTAGAAATACATGACAGCTTATTCGATGAGGTTGCAGGTCCAGTGAGGCAGTTTCATGAATGAATATTGGAGAATTTAGGCAAACTGACGTGTGTGTGTGTGTGTTTAAAGGTATGTATTATTTAATATTTAGTGTGGTGTGTGTGTGTCCAAATGAGTTTGTGAATGGTAAACAAGCAATCCAATACCTAATATGTGCTAATCTAGGCCTCGTTTTGTATACATATATATGTGTGTTTTACTAGGGAATGAAAATCCGGTTTGTTTTATTCTAAGTTTTTTCAACAATAAATAGTACATACGCGAACGAACGGTTCGGCTGGGTAAGTATAGCGTTGTGGCGGTCATTTTCTCTGTTAGGCGGGGGTGGGGGTGGTCTCTGGTAATTGTGGTATGGGGGTAGTTATATTTGGGCCTCGGTTGGGGGGTAGGGTGTTGGTAGGGGGGTGGGGGCCGAGGGAGCAGCAGAGGGGGGGCCTGAGGGGTGGGGGGGAGGAAAAGGCATGTAGTTGCCAGTTATTCATTAAGATATTAATTTGTGGAGATAGGTTATATAAGGAAAGATGTTTAGGAAGGAATAAGAAAAGTGTTTGGAACTGATGAAAGTATATGAGTTATAGTGATTCATGTTAGAAGAAAGATATGTGCTTTAAAAGGTGAAGATATTTGTAAAGGACTTTATCTGCTTAATAATGTATTAATTAATGGTAAATGACCATTGGAGATAGATATTCAACAGCATAATGAGTGGACAAGTTTTAGCAGGAAGGCCGGCACAGAGAGAGAGAATGGACCGATAAATAGTTAGACATTTTTTCTCGAATGGTATACTCTAATAATCATAGGTACATATTTCAGAGCGCGACATTCGTGCGCGAGCGCGCACACACACATATATATACACACACACACACATATATACAGACACACACACACACACACACACACACACACACACACACACACACACACATATATACATACAGTCTCGACAGTCAAATTGCAGAAACTGTCACAATTATGACAAGGATCACTCATATTGGATATATACACACACACAGATAAATTCACGTGGATAAGTCACTCCAATTACACGTATGTACACACACAGACAACATATTTCAGTGAGTGTGGCCCATAGTATACATTAATACTCACACATGCCAGCCCATTCACTATTAATTGGTGTACATATTCATTCACACACATGTTTATGTGTCTCTTTCTTATAAAATACACACACACTGAAAGGAATCTTTGAGAACATTATATACCACATATGTCAGACCAATCCCCAAGTATGCAGCTCCAGCATGGAGTCCACATCTAGTCAAGCATAAGACTAAACTGGAAAAGGTTCAAAGGTTTGCCACCAGACTAGAACCCGAGCTAAGAGGTATGAGCTACGAGGAGAGACTACGGGAATTAAACCTCACTTCGTTGGAAGACAGAAGAGTTAAGGGGGACATGATCACCACATTCAAGATTCTCAAGGGAATCGATAGGGTAGATAAAGGTAGGCTATTTAAAACAAGGGGCACACGTACTAGGGGACACAGGTGGAAACTGAGTGCCCAAATGAGCCACAGAGATATTAGAAAGAACTTTTTTAGTGTCAGAGTAGTTGACAAATGGAATGCATTAGGAAGTGATGTGGTGGAGGCTGACTCCATACACAGTTTCAAGTGTAGATATGATAGAGCCCAATAGGCTCAGGAACCAGTACTCCTGTTGATTGACGGTTGAGAGGCGGGACCAAAGAGCCAGAGCTCTACCCCCACAAGCACAATAAGGTGAGTACAATTAGGTGAGTACACACAAACTCATTGTTAATTTTCCCTGGAACACAACCCGACAAACCGTTTAACAACCAGGTACCCATTCACTGCTTCGTGAAGAGAATCGTTAAGTTAAGGATTGGTGCCTAGTCAATCCGCTCTTCCCCTGCCAGCCAGGATATGAACCCAGGCGAAATCGCTTGAGAAGCGCGAGGTGAGTGCCTTACCACTGATCCACAGGGACTGCCCAAATATGAATGCCATCAGCAGCACTAGCAGTTGGTGTTACCAGGCAGGTTACCCATCCAATTACTAACCAAATTGAAAGTTGCTTAACTTGGCTAATGGGACGAGAAGCAGTGTCCTTTAAGTGGTAGTATGGCCGTTGTTATTGTATACAAGTGGTAACCAATAACTTGTGAGTGAGTGAGTGAGTGAGTGATGATAATGGTAACTGCGGCGGAGGATACTCACACATACCAGCCAATTCTCCATTAATGATAGTTCTTATAGTCAAACAAACCAACCAAAAGTGGACTATAGCACCAACATGGAAATGTTTGGATGCCATTGATCTCGCACAAATCGCTTATAAATGCCACCCGCCGCTATTTATAAAACCTAAACAATCCTCTTCTAAGCACGAATGACTACTCTTAGGCCTTGGATTATGTTCTCTTAGGCTTCATTGAGTCAATACATATAACTTCTTTGAGTCGGGGGACAGGCAGACAGGCAGTCTATATATACATGTTAGGATTATAAAGTGGTCTCCAACACCCACCCCACAAGGTTAAACTAACCCTCACTCAACAGGATGCTAGTAGCTCACTAACTCCTGGATACCTATTTACTGCTAGGTGAACAGGTGCATTGGGTGATAGGAAACGCTACCAACAATTACAGCCCTGCCCGACCGCGATTCGAACCCTGGAATCCCTTATTGAGAGTCGAGAAGGAACACATCATTCATGTTACATATATGTGTACTCACCTATTTGTGCCAGGAGGATCGAGCATTAATCTTAGAGTCTGCCTTTAAGCCGTCGGTTGTTTATAGCAATAACTCTTGGCCTATTTCCTAACTTAACCTAGCCTAACCTATACCCTACCCTAACCTATAACCTACCACAATCTAAAACCAAACCTAATATAACTTAACCTAATCTAAATCTAACCTAACCTACACCTAAACCCAATCTACCTAACTTACCTAACTAAGCTAACCTAACCTAACCAAACCTAACCTAACTAACCTAACCTAACTAACCTAACCTAACTAATCTAACCTAACCTAACTAACGTAACGTAACCTAACCTAACCAAACCTAACCTAACTAACCTAACCTAATCTAACCTAACCTAACCTAACTAACCTAACCTAAACCTAACCAAACCTAACCTAACCTAACCTAACTAACGTAACCTAACCTAACCTAACCTAACCTAACCTAACCTAACTAACCTAACCTAACCTAACCTAAACCTAACCAAACCTAACCTAACAAACCTAACCTAACCTAACCTAACCTAAACCTAACCTAACCTAACCTAACCTAACCTAACCTAACCTAACCTAAACCTAACCTAACCTAACCTAACCAAACCTAACCTAACCAAACTTAACCTCACCTAACCTAAACCTAACCTAACCTAACCTAACCAAACCTAACCTAACCAAACTTAACCTAACCTAACCTAACCTAACTTAACCTCACCTAACCTAACCAAACATAACCTAACCTAACCTAACCAAACTTAACCTCACCTAACCTAAGCAAACTTAACCTAACCTAACCTAACCAAACTTAACCTAACCTAACCTAATCTAACCTAACCTAACCTAACCTAAACCTAACCTAACCTAACCAAACCTAACCTAACCAAACTTAACCTAACCTAACCTAACCTAACCAAACTTAACCTAACCTAACCTAACCAACACCCACCTCACAAGATCGAATACCCTGACTGACCCTCACTAGGATGCAACCCTACATGAAGCTCATAACTCCTGGATACCTGTTTACTGCTAGGAGAACAGAGGCATTAGGTGATAGGAAACGCTACCAATAATTTCAGTCCTGCCAGGCCGGGTTTCGATCCAGGAATCCCCGATCGTTAGTCTAGAAGGAACACACACATGTTTCATATTTCTGTGTACTCACCTATTTGTACTTGCAGGACTGAGCATCAGTTTTTGAACGCTGACAATATAGCCGCCGGTTGTTTAAAGCAATAACTCCTGGTCTATTTTCCTGTCATATCAACTTTTAAAATTATGAATGGAGTTTGCATCTACAACTGTGGGTTTTTGTAAGTTTGTTCTCACCTAGTTGTATTCACCTAGTTGTGTTTGCTAGGTTTGATATTCAGATCTTTGGTCCCACCTCTCAACCATCAATCAATTGCTCAAGTAGTTTTCCAGAAGTTATGTAACTCATAACTCTCAGCTCTGTTGGAAAAAAGGCAGGGGCTGCATATTCAATTATTTGTCTCGCATAGGTTGAAAAAAAAGGTTCATTCTTCTTTACACAAGTTAGAAATGTTACTTTGAACATGTTCTATCCAAGTCGGATAGAACATGTTCTTAATCCGGATAGACCTGCGTTCGAGCCTGTCGAAACGGTTGCAATTACAGGGCACATATTGTCCTCTCCTGTAGCAGCATCAGGTTCGATAGATTCTCTGGACAGCCGATGATTGACCTTCTGGCAGTTCTCACGTTGACTAATTTAAAACTGTTTTTTTTTTTATAAAAAAAAAACAAAAAAACGCCACATTCCTTAGATGTTTAAATTTTTTATCTCTGTCCGTGTATGTGTCTTGAGTTGAGTTTTGATTCCTTGTGTTTCTTGATTCCGTGTGTGTCTTGATTCCGTCTGTGCCTTGATTCATTGTGTTTCTTGAGTCCGTGTGTGTCTTGATTCCTTGTGTTTCTTGATTCCGTGTGTGTCTTGATTCCGTCTGTGCCTTGATTCATTGTGTTTCTTGATTCCGTGTGTGTCTTGATTCCGTCTGTGCCTTGATTCATTGTGTTTCTTGATTCCGTGTGTGTCTTGATTCCGTGTGTGTCTTGATTCCGTGTGTGTCTTGATTCCGTGTGTGTCTTGATTCCTTGTGTTTCTTGATTCCGTGCGTGTCTTGATTCAGTGTGTGTCTTGATTCCGTGTGTGTCTTGATTCCGTGTGTGTCTTGATTCCTTGTGTTTCTTGATTCCGTGTGTGTCTTGATTCCGTGTGTGTCTTGATTCCGTCTGTGCCTTGATTCCTTGTGTTTCTTGATTCCGTGTGTGTCTTGATTCCTTGTGTTTCTTGATTCCGTGTGTGTCTTGATTCCGTCTGTGTCTTGATTCCTTGTGTTTCTTGATTCCGTGTGTGTCTTGATCCCGTTTGTGTCTTGATTCCTTGTGTTTCTTGATTCCTTGTGTGTCTTGATTCCTTGTGTGTCTTGATTCCGTGTGTGTCTTGATTCCGTGTGTTTCTTGATTTTTTGTGTTTCTTGATTCCGTGTGTTTCTTGATTCCGTGTGTGTCTTGATTCCGTTTGTGTCTTGATTCCTTGTGTTTCTTGATTCCGTGTGTGTCTTGATTCCGTGTGTTTCTTGATTCCGTGTGTGTCTTGATTCCGTTTGTGTCTTGATTCCTTGTGTTTCTTGATTCCGTGTGTGTCTTGATTCCGTGTGTTTCATGATTCCGTGTGTGTCTTGATTTCGTGTGTTTCATGATTCCGTGTGTGTCTTGATTCCGTGTGTTTCTTGATTTCGTGTATGTCTTGATTCCTTTTGTTTCTTGATTCCTTGTGTGTCTTGATTCCGTGTGTGTCTTGATTCCGTGTGTGTCTTGATTCCTTGTGTTTCTTGGTTCCTTGTGTTTCTTGATTCCGTGTTTGTCTTGATTCCTTGTGTTTCTTGATTCCTTGTGTTTCTTGATTCCTTGTGTTTCTTGATTCCGTGTGTTTCTTGATTCCTTGTGTTTCTTGATTCCTTGTGTTTCTTGATTCCGTGTGTTTCTTGATTCCTTGTGTTTCTTGATTCCGTCTGTGCCTTGATTCCTTATGTGTCCTGATTTCGTGTGTGTCTCCTGAGTGTGTCTTGTTTCCGCGTGTGTCTTGATTCCGTATATTCCCGTGTCCGTCAGAGTCTCAGGTTAGGTTAGTTAGTGTCCGTGTCCGTGCCATTATCCCTTGGGTTTTGAGTCCAGGATGCCATTTGTGTCCCCTCAAATTGCCTCCCTTATCTCCACCTTGGGATCGTGTCAGTGTCCATGTGTGTCTTGATTCTGTGTGTGTCTTGAGTCCGTGTGTGTCTTGAGTCCGTGTATTGATTCCGTGTGTCCGTGTCCGTTAGAGTCTATGAGTGTCCGTATCCGTGTCCGTGTCATTATCCCTGGGGTATTGATTCCAGGATGCCATTTGTGTCCCCTCAAATTGCCTCCCTTATCTCCACCTTCGGATCGTGTCAGTGTCCATGTGTGTCTTGATTCCGTGTGTGTCTTGAATCCGCGTGTGTCTTGAATCCGTGTGTGTCTTGAGTCCATGTGTGTCTTGAGTCCGTGTGTGTCTTGATTCCGCGTGTGTCTTGAGTCTGCGTGTGTCTTGAGTCCGCGTGTGTCTTGAGTCCGTGTGTGTCTTGATTCCGCGTGTGTCTTGAGTCCTTGTGTCTCCTGCAGCCGTGTGCGTCTTGATTCCGTGTGTCCGGGTGTCTTTGGGGTTTTGGGTCCAGGAAGCTATTTGTGTCGACCCAAATTGCCTCCCTTCTCCCCACCTGAAATCCAGGTGGATTGAAAGACCTGCCCGAGGTCAGTGGATCCAGGTATCCGTCCGTGGGCCCCCGGATTTCAACCCTTCCCCACATTCCAAGGGGTCAGTCAATCAATCTTCAGCTATCCAGAGAATCTATCGAAACTGATGCTCCTACAGGAGGGGACACACAGATAAATCTGTGCCCTGTACTTGCAACCGTTCCGACAGGCTCGAACGCAGGTCTATCCGGATTAAGAACATGTTCTATCCGACTAGGCCACGCTGGAGTTGCCTTCTGAATCAAATTTTGCACTTGTATTTATATCTCGTAGTAAGGTTAGTTAGTGTCTATTTATCAACATTTGCAATGACTGACGTGTGAAGTTGTGAGTTTGTGTTGAGAGTTAGAAATACATGACAGCTTATTCGATGAGGTTGCAGTCCAGTGAGGCAGTTTCATGAATGAATATTGGAGAATTTAGGCAAACTGACGTGTGTGTGTGTGTGTTTAAAGGTATGTATTATTTAATATTTAGTGTGGTGTGTGTGTGTCCAAATGAGTTTGTGAATGGTAAACAAGCAATCCAATACCTAATATGTGCTAATCTAGGCCTCGTTTTGTATACATATATATGTGTGTTTTACTAGGGAATGAAAATCCGGTTTGTTTTATTCTAAGTTTTTTCAACAATAAATAGTACATACGCGAACGAACGGTTCGGCTGGGTAAGTATAGCGTTGTGGCGGCCATTTTCTCTGTTAGGCGGGGGTGGGGGTGGTCTCTGGTAATTGTGGTATGGGGGTAGTTATATTTGGGCCTCGGTTGGGGGGTAGGGTGTTGGTAGGGGGGTGGGGGCCGAGGGAGCAGCAGAGGGGGGGCCTGAGGGGTGGGGGGGAGGAAAAGGCATGTAGTTGCCAGTTATTCATTAAGATATTAATTTGTGGAGATAGGTTATATAAGGAAAGATGTTTAGGAAGGAATAAGAAAAGTGTTTGGAACTGATGAAAGTATATGAGTTATAGTGATTCATGTTAGAAGAAAGATATGTGCTTTAAAAGGTGAAGATATTTGTAAAGGACTTTATCTGCTTAATAATGTATTAATTAATGGTAAATGACCATTGGAGATAGATATTCAACAGCATAAAGAGTGGACAAGTTTTAGCAGGAAGGCCGGCACAGAGAGAGAGAATGGACCGATAAATAGTTAGACATTTTTTCTCGAATGGTATACTCTAATAATCATAGGTACATATTTCAGAGCGCGACATTCGTGCGCGCGCGCGCACACACACATATATATACACACACACACACATATATACAGACACACACACACACACACACACACACACACACACACACACACACACACACATATATACATACAGTCTCGACAGTCAAATTGCAGAAACTGTCACAATTATGACAAGGATCACTCATATTGGATATATACACACACACAGATAAATTCACGTGGATAAGTCACTCCAATTACACGTATGTACACACACAGACAACATATTTCAGTGAGTGTGGCCCATAGTATACATTAATACTCACACATGCCAGCCCATTCACTATTAATTGGTGTACATATTCATTCACACACATGTTTATGTGTCTCTTTCTTATAAAATACACACACACTGAAAGGAATCTTTGAGAACATTATATACCACATATGTCAGACCAATCCCCAAGTATGCAGCTCCAGCATGGAGTCCACATCTAGTCAAGCATAAGACTAAACTGGAAAAGGTTCAAAGGTTTGCCACCAGACTAGAACCCGAGCTAAGAGGTATGAGCTACGAGGAGAGACTACGGGAATTAAACCTCACTTCGTTGGAAGACAGAAGAGTTAAGGGGGACATGATCACCACATTCAAGATTCTCAAGGGAATCGATAGGGTAGATAAAGGTAGGCTATTTAAAACAAGGGGCACACGTACTAGGGGACACAGGTGGAAACTGAGTGCCCAAATGAGCCACAGAGATATTAGAAAGAACTTTTTTAGTGTCAGAGTAGTTGACAAATGGAATGCATTAGGAAGTGATGTGGTGGAGGCTGACTCCATACACAGTTTCAAGTGTAGATATGATAGAGCCCAATAGGCTCAGGAACCAGTACTCCTGTTGATTGACGGTTGAGAGGCGGGACCAAAGAGCCAGAGCTCTACCCCCACAAGCACAATAAGGTGAGTACAATTAGGTGAGTACACACAAACTCATTGTTAATTTTCCCTGGAACACAACCCGACAAACCGTTTAACAACCAGGTACCCATTCACTGCTTCGTGAAGAGAATCGTTAAGTTAAGGATTGGTGCCTAGTCAATCCGCTCTTCCCCTGCCAGCCAGGATATGAACCCAGGCGAAATCGCTTGAGAAGCGCGAGGTGAGTGCCTTACCACTGATCCACAGGGACTGCCCAAATATGAATGCCATCAGCAGCACTAGCAGTTGGTGTTACCAGGCAGGTTACCCATCCAATTACTAACCAAATTGAAAGTTGCTTAACTTGGCTAATGGGACGAGAAGCAGTGTCCTTTAAGTGGTAGTATGGCCGTTGTTATTGTATACAAGTGGTAACCAATAACTTGTGAGTGAGTGAGTGAGTGAGTGATGATAATGGTAACTGCGGCGGAGGATACTCACACATACCAGCCAATTCTCCATTAATGATAGTTCTTATAGTCAAACAAACCAACCAAAAGTGGACTATAGCACCAACATGGAAATGTTTGGATGCCATTGATCTCGCACAAATCGCTTATAAATGCCACCCGCCGCTATTTATAAAACCTAAACAATCCTCTTCTAAGCACGAATGACTACTCTTAGGCCTTGGATTATGTTCTCTTAGGCTTCATTGAGTCAATACATATAACTTCTTTGAGTCGGGGGACAGGCAGACAGGCAGTCTATATATACATGTTAGGATTATAAAGTGGTCTCCAACACCCACCCCACAAGGTTAAACTAACCCTCACTCAACAGGATGCTAGTAGCTCACTAACTCCTGGATACCTATTTACTGCTAGGTGAACAGGTGCATTGGGTGATAGGAAACGCTACCAACAATTACAGCCCTGCCCGACCGCGATTCGAACCCTGGAATCCCTTATTGAGAGTCGAGAAGGAACACATCATTCATATATGTGTACTCACCTATTTGTGCCAGGAGGATCGAGCATTAATCTTAGAGTCTGCCTTTAAGCCGTCGGTTGTTTATAGCAATAACTCTTGGCCTATTTCCTAACTTAACCTAGCCTAACCTATACCCTACCCTAACCTATAACCTACCACAATCTAAAACCAAACCTAATATAACTTAACCTAATCTAAATCTAACCTAACCTACACCTAAACCCAATCTACCTAACTTACCTAACTAAGCTAACCTAACCTAACCAAACCTAACCTAACTAACCTAACCTAATCTAACCTAACTAACCTAACCTAACTAATCTAACCTAACCTAACTAACGTAACGTAACCTAACCTAACCAAACCTAACCTAACTAACCTAACCTAATCTAACCTAACCTAACCTAACTAACCTAACCTAAACCTAACCAAACCTAACCTAACCTAACCTAACTAACGTAACCTAACCTAACCTAACCTAACCTAACCTAACTAACCTAACCTAACCTAACCTAAACCTAACCAAACCTAACCTAACAAACCTAACCTAACCTAACCTAACCTAAACCTAACCTAACCTAACCTAACCTAACCTAACCTAACCTAACCTAAACCTAACCTAACCTAACCTAACCAAACCTAACCTAACCAAACTTAACCTCACCTAACCTAAACCTAACCTAACCTAACCTAACCAAACCTAACCTAACCAAACTTAACCTAACCTAACCTAACCTAACTTAACCTCACCTAACCTAACCAAACATAACCTAACCTAACCTAACCAAACTTAACCTCACCTAACCTAAGCAAACTTAACCTAACCTAACCTAACCAAACTTAACCTAACCTAACCTAATCTAACCTAACCTAACCTAACCTAAACCTAACCTAACCTAACCAAACCTAACCTAACCAAACTTAACCTAACCTAACCTAACCTAACCAAACTTAACCTAACCTAACCTAACCAACACCCACCTCACAAGATCGAATACCCTGACTGACCCTCACTAGGATGCAACCCTACATGAAGCTCATAACTCCTGGATACCTGTTTACTGCTAGGAGAACAGAGGCATTAGGTGATAGGAAACGCTACCAATAATTTCAGTCCTGCCAGGCCGGGTTTCGATCCAGGAATCCCCGATCGTTAGTCTAGAAGGAACACACACATGTTTCATATTTCTGTGTACTCACCTATTTGTACTTGCAGGACTGAGCATCAGTTTTTGAACGCTGACAATATAGCCGCCGGTTGTTTAAAGCAATAACTCCTGGTCTATTTTCCTGTCATATCAACTTTTAAAATTATGAATGGAGTTTGCATCTACAACTGTGGGTTTTTGTAAGTTTGTTCTCACCTAGTTGTATTCACCTAGTTGTGTTTGCTAGGTTTGATATTCAGATCTTTGGTCCCACCTCTCAACCATCAATCAATTGCTCAAGTAGTTTTCCAGAAGTTATGTAACTCATAACTCTCAGCTCTGTTGGAAAAAAGGCAGGGGCTGCATATTCAATTATTTGTCTCGCATAGGTTGAAAAAAAAGGTTCATTCTTCTTTACACAAGTTAGAAATGTTACTTTGAACATGTTCTATCCAAGTCGGATAGAACATGTTCTTAATCCGGATAGACCTGCGTTCGAGCCTGTCGAAACGGTTGCAATTACAGGGCACATATTGTCCTCTCCTGTAGCAGCATCAGGTTCGATAGATTCTCTGGACAGCCGATGATTGACCTTCTGGCAGTTCTCACGTTGACTAATTTAAAACTGTTTTTTTTTGATAAAAAAAAAACAAAAAAACGCCACATTCCTTAGATGTTTAAATTTTTTATCTCTGTCCGTGTATGTGTCTTGAGTTGAGTTTTGATTCCTTGTGTTTCTTGATTCCGTGTGTGTCTTGATTCCGTCTGTGCCTTGATTCATTGTGTTTCTTGAGTCCGTGTGTGTCTTGATTCCTTGTGTTTCTTGATTCCGTGTGTGTCTTGATTCCGTCTGTGCCTTGATTCATTGTGTTTCTTGATTCCGTGTGTGTCTTGATTCCGTCTGTGCCTTGATTCATTGTGTTTCTTGATTCCGTGTGTGTCTTGATTCCGTGTGTGTCTTGATTCCGTGTGTGTCTTGATTCCGTGTGTGTCTTGATTCCTTGTGTTTCTTGATTCCGTGCGTGTCTTGATTCAGTGTGTGTCTTGATTCCGTGTGTGTCTTGATTCCGTGTGTGTCTTGATTCCTTGTGTTTCTTGATTCCGTGTGTGTCTTGATTCCGTGTGTGTCTTGATTCCGTCTGTGCCTTGATTCCTTGTGTTTCTTGATTCCGTGTGTGTCTTGATTCCTTGTGTTTCTTGATTCCGTGTGTGTCTTGATTCCGTCTGTGTCTTGATTCCTTGTGTTTCTTGATTCCGTGTGTGTCTTGATCCCGTTTGTGTCTTGATTCCTTGTGTTTCTTGATTCCTTGTGTGTCTTGATTCCTTGTGTGTCTTGATTCCGTGTGTGTCTTGATTCCGTGTGTTTCTTGATTTTTTGTGTTTCTTGATTCCGTGTGTTTCTTGATTCCGTGTGTGTCTTGATTCCGTTTGTGTCTTGATTCCTTGTGTTTCTTGATTCCGTGTGTGTCTTGATTCCGTGTGTTTCTTGATTCCGTGTGTGTCTTGATTCCGTTTGTGTCTTGATTCCTTGTGTTTCTTGATTCCGTGTGTGTCTTGATTCCGTGTGTTTCATGATTCCGTGTGTGTCTTGATTTCGTGTGTTTCATGATTCCGTGTGTGTCTTGATTCCGTGTGTTTCTTGATTTCGTGTATGTCTTGATTCCTTTTGTTTCTTGATTCCTTGTGTGTCTTGATTCCGTGTGTGTCTTGATTCCGTGTGTGTCTTGATTCCTTGTGTTTCTTGGTTCCTTGTGTTTCTTGATTCCGTGTTTGTCTTGATTCCTTGTGTTTCTTGATTCCTTGTGTTTCTTGATTCCTTGTGTTTCTTGATTCCGTGTGTTTCTTGATTCCTTGTGTTTCTTGATTCCTTGTGTTTCTTGATTCCGTGTGTTTCTTGATTCCTTGTGTTTCTTGATTCCGTCTGTGCCTTGATTCCTTATGTGTCCTGATTTCGTGTGTGTCTCCTGAGTGTGTCTTGTTTCCGCGTGTGTCTTGATTCCGTATATTCCCGTGTCCGTCAGAGTCTCAGGTTAGGTTAGTTAGTGTCCGTGTCCGTGCCATTATCCCTTGGGTTTTGAGTCCAGGATGCCATTTGTGTCCCCTCAAATTGCCTCCCTTATCTCCACCTTGGGATCGTGTCAGTGTCCATGTGTGTCTTGATTCTGTGTGTGTCTTGAGTCCGTGTGTGTCTTGAGTCCGTGTATTGATTCCGTGTGTCCGTGTCCGTTAGAGTCTATGAGTGTCCGTATCCGTGTCCGTGTCATTATCCCTGGGGTATTGATTCCAGGATGCCATTTGTGTCCCCTCAAATTGCCTCCCTTATCTCCACCTTCGGATCGTGTCAGTGTCCATGTGTGTCTTGATTCCGTGTGTGTCTTGAATCCGCGTGTGTCTTGAATCCGTGTGTGTCTTGAGTCCATGTGTGTCTTGAGTCCGTGTGTGTCTTGATTCCGCGTGTGTCTTGAGTCTGCGTGTGTCTTGAGTCCGCGTGTGTCTTGAGTCCGTGTGTGTCTTGATTCCGCGTGTGTCTTGAGTCCTTGTGTCTCCTGCAGCCGTGTGCGTCTTGATTCCGTGTGTCCGGGTGTCTTTGGGGTTTTGGGTCCAGGAAGCTATTTGTGTCGACCCAAATTGCCTCCCTTCTCCCCACCTGAAATCCAGGTGGATTGAAAGACCTGCCCGAGGTCAGTGGATCCAGGTATCCGTCCGTGGGCCCCCGGATTTCAACCCTTCCCCACATTCCAAGGGGTCAGTCAATCAATCTTCAGCTATCCAGAGAATCTATCGAAACTGATGCTCCTACAGGAGGGGACACACAGATAAATCTGTGCCCTGTACTTGCAACCGTTCCGACAGGCTCGAACGCAGGTCTATCCGGATTAAGAACATGTTCTATCCGACTAGGCCACGCTGGAGTTGCCTTCTGAATCAAATTTTGCACTTGTATTTATATCTCGTAGTAAGGTTAGTTAGTGTCTATTTATCAACATTTGCAATGACTGACGTGTGAAGTTGTGAGTTTGTGTTGAGAGTTAGAAATACATGACAGCTTATTCGATGAGGTTGCAGTCCAGTGAGGCAGTTTCATGAATGAATATTGGAGAATTTAGGCAAACTGACGTGTGTGTGTGTGTGTTTAAAGGTATGTATTATTTAATATTTAGTGTGGTGTGTGTGTGTCCAAATGAGTTTGTGAATGGTAAACAAGCAATCCAATACCTAATATGTGCTAATCTAGGCCTCGTTTTGTATACATATATATGTGTGTTTTACTAGGGAATGAAAATCCGGTTTGTTTTATTCTAAGTTTTTTCAACAATAAATAGTACATACGCGAACGAACGGTTCGGCTGGGTAAGTATAGCGTTGTGGCGGCCATTTTCTCTGTTAGGCGGGGGTGGGGGTGGTCTCTGGTAATTGTGGTATGGGGGTAGTTATATTTGGGCCTCGGTTGGGGGGTAGGGTGTTGGTAGGGGGGTGGGGGCCGAGGGAGCAGCAGAGGGGGGGCCTGAGGGGTGGGGGGGAGGAAAAGGCATGTAGTTGCCAGTTATTCATTAAGATATTAATTTGTGGAGATAGGTTATATAAGGAAAGATGTTTAGGAAGGAATAAGAAAAGTGTTTGGAACTGATGAAAGTATATGAGTTATAGTGATTCATGTTAGAAGAAAGATATGTGCTTTAAAAGGTGAAGATATTTGTAAAGGACTTTATCTGCTTAATAATGTATTAATTAATGGTAAATGACCATTGGAGATAGATATTCAACAGCATAAAGAGTGGACAAGTTTTAGCAGGAAGGCCGGCACAGAGAGAGAGAATGGACCGATAAATAGTTAGACATTTTTTCTCGAATGGTATACTCTAATAATCATAGGTACATATTTCAGAGCGCGACATTCGTGCGCGCGCGCGCACACACACATATATATACACACACACACACATATATACAGACACACACACACACACACACACACACACACACACACACACATATATACATACAGTCTCGACAGTCAAATTGCAGAAACTGTCACAATTATGACAAGGATCACTCATATTGGATATATACACACACACAGATAAATTCACGTGGATAAGTCACTCCAATTACACGTATGTACACACACAGACAACATATTTCAGTGAGTGTGGCCCATAGTATACATTAATACTCACACATGCCAGCCCATTCACTATTAATTGGTGTACATATTCATTCACACACATGTTTATGTGTCTCTTTCTTATAAAATACACACACACTGAAAGGAATCTTTGAGAACATTATATACCACATATGTCAGACCAATCCCCAAGTATGCAGCTCCAGCATGGAGTCCACATCTAGTCAAGCATAAGACTAAACTGGAAAAGGTTCAAAGGTTTGCCACCAGACTAGAACCCGAGCTAAGAGGTATGAGCTACGAGGAGAGACTACGGGAATTAAACCTCACTTCGTTGGAAGACAGAAGAGTTAAGGGGGACATGATCACCACATTCAAGATTCTCAAGGGAATCGATAGGGTAGATAAAGGTAGGCTATTTAAAACAAGGGGCACACGTACTAGGGGACACAGGTGGAAACTGAGTGCCCAAATGAGCCACAGAGATATTAGAAAGAACTTTTTTAGTGTCAGAGTAGTTGACAAATGGAATGCATTAGGAAGTGATGTGGTGGAGGCTGACTCCATACACAGTTTCAAGTGTAGATATGATAGAGCCCAATAGGCTCAGGAACCAGTACTCCTGTTGATTGACGGTTGAGAGGCGGGACCAAAGAGCCAGAGCTCTACCCCCACAAGCACAATAAGGTGAGTACAATTAGGTGAGTACACACAAACTCATTGTTAATTTTCCCTGGAACACAACCCGACAAACCGTTTAACAACCAGGTACCCATTCACTGCTTCGTGAAGAGAATCGTTAAGTTAAGGATTGGTGCCTAGTCAATCCGCTCTTCCCCTGCCAGCCAGGATATGAACCCAGGCGAAATCGCTTGAGAAGCGCGAGGTGAGTGCCTTACCACTGATCCACAGGGACTGCCCAAATATGAATGCCATCAGCAGCACTAGCAGTTGGTGTTACCAGGCAGGTTACCCATCCAATTACTAACCAAATTGAAAGTTGCTTAACTTGGCTAATGGGACGAGAAGCAGTGTCCTTTAAGTGGTAGTATGGCCGTTGTTATTGTATACAAGTGGTAACCAATAACTTGTGAGTGAGTGAGTGAGTGAGTGATGATAATGGTAACTGCGGCGGAGGATACTCACACATACCAGCCAATTCTCCATTAATGATAGTTCTTATAGTCAAACAAACCAACCAAAAGTGGACTATAGCACCAACATGGAAATGTTTGGATGCCATTGATCTCGCACAAATCGCTTATAAATGCCACCCGCCGCTATTTATAAAACCTAAACAATCCTCTTCTAAGCACGAATGACTACTCTTAGGCCTTGGATTATGTTCTCTTAGGCTTCATTGAGTCAATACATATAACTTCTTTGAGTCGGGGGACAGGCAGACAGGCAGTCTATATATACATGTTAGGATTATAAAGTGGTCTCCAACACCCACCCCACAAGGTTAAACTAACCCTCACTCAACAGGATGCTAGTAGCTCACTAACTCCTGGATACCTATTTACTGCTAGGTGAACAGGTGCATTGGGTGATAGGAAACGCTACCAACAATTACAGCCCTGCCCGACCGCGATTCGAACCCTGGAATCCCTTATTGAGAGTCGAGAAGGAACACATCATTCATGTTACATATATGTGTACTCACCTATTTGTGCCAGGAGGATCGAGCATTAATCTTAGAGTCTGCCTTTAAGCCGTCGGTTGTTTATAGCAATAACTCTTGGCCTATTTCCTAACTTAACCTAGCCTAACCTATACCCTACCCTAACCTATAACCTACCACAATCTAAAACCAAACCTAATATAACTTAACCTAATCTAAATCTAACCTAACCTACACCTAAACCCAATCTACCTAACTTACCTAACTAAGCTAACCTAACCTAACCAAACCTAACCTAACTAACCTAACCTAATCTAACCTAACTAACCTAACCTAACTAATCTAACCTAACCTAACTAACGTAACGTAACCTAACCTAACCAAACCTAACCTAACTAACCTAACCTAATCTAACCTAACCTAACCTAACTAACCTAACCTAAACCTAACCAAACCTAACCTAACCTAACCTAACTAACGTAACCTAACCTAACCTAACCTAACCTAACCTAACTAACCTAACCTAACCTAACCTAAACCTAACCAAACCTAACCTAACAAACCTAACCTAACCTAACCTAACCTAAACCTAACCTAACCTAACCTAACCTAACCTAACCTAACCTAACCTAAACCTAACCTAACCTAACCTAACCAAACCTAACCTAACCAAACTTAACCTCACCTAACCTAAACCTAACCTAACCTAACCTAACCAAACCTAACCTAACCAAACTTAACCTAACCTAACCTAACCTAACTTAACCTCACCTAACCTAACCAAACATAACCTAACCTAACCTAACCAAACTTAACCTCACCTAACCTAAGCAAACTTAACCTAACCTAACCTAACCAAACTTAACCTAACCTAACCTAATCTAACCTAACCTAACCTAACCTAAACCTAACCTAACCTAACCAAACCTAACCTAACCAAACTTAACCTAACCTAACCTAACCTAACCAAACTTAACCTAACCTAACCTAACCAACACCCACCTCACAAGATCGAATACCCTGACTGACCCTCACTAGGATGCAACCCTACATGAAGCTCATAACTCCTGGATACCTGTTTACTGCTAGGAGAACAGAGGCATTAGGTGATAGGAAACGCTACCAATAATTTCAGTCCTGCCAGGCCGGGTTTCGATCCAGGAATCCCCGATCGTTAGTCTAGAAGGAACACACACATGTTTCATATTTCTGTGTACTCACCTATTTGTACTTGCAGGACTGAGCATCAGTTTTTGAACGCTGACAATATAGCCGCCGGTTGTTTAAAGCAATAACTCCTGGTCTATTTTCCTGTCATATCAACTTTTAAAATTATGAATGGAGTTTGCATCTACAACTGTGGGTTTTTGTAAGTTTGTTCTCACCTAGTTGTATTCACCTAGTTGTGTTTGCTAGGTTTGATATTCAGATCTTTGGTCCCACCTCTCAACCATCAATCAATTGCTCAAGTAGTTTTCCAGAAGTTATGTAACTCATAACTCTCAGCTCTGTTGGAAAAAAGGCAGGGGCTGCATATTCAATTATTTGTCTCGCATAGGTTGAAAAAAAAGGTTCATTCTTCTTTACACAAGTTAGAAATGTTACTTTGAACATGTTCTATCCAAGTCGGATAGAACATGTTCTTAATCCGGATAGACCTGCGTTCGAGCCTGTCGAAACGGTTGCAATTACAGGGCACATATTGTCCTCTCCTGTAGCAGCATCAGGTTCGATAGATTCTCTGGACAGCCGATGATTGACCTTCTGGCAGTTCTCACGTTGACTACATTTAAAACTGTTTTTTTTTTGATAAAAAAAAAACAAAAAAAACGCCACATTCCTTAGATGTTTAAATTTTTTATCTCTGTCCGTGTATGTGTCTTGAGTTGAGTTTTGATTCCTTGTGTTTCTTGATTCCGTGTGTGTCTTGATTCCGTCTGTGCCTTGATTCATTGTGTTTCTTGAGTCCGTGTGTGTCTTGATTCCTTGTGTTTCTTGATTCCGTGTGTGTCTTGATTCCGTCTGTGCCTTGATTCATTGTGTTTCTTGATTCCGTGTGTGTCTTGATTCCGTCTGTGCCTTGATTCATTGTGTTTCTTGATTCCGTGTGTGTCTTGATTCCGTGTGTGTCTTGATTCCGTGTGTGTCTTGATTCCGTGTGTGTCTTGATTCCTTGTGTTTCTTGATTCCGTGCGTGTCTTGATTCAGTGTGTGTCTTGATTCCGTGTGTGTCTTGATTCCGTGTGTGTCTTGATTCCTTGTGTTTCTTGATTCCGTGTGTGTCTTGATTCCGTGTGTGTCTTGATTCCGTCTGTGCCTTGATTCCTTGTGTTTCTTGATTCCGTGTGTGTCTTGATTCCTTGTGTTTCTTGATTCCGTGTGTGTCTTGATTCCGTCTGTGTCTTGATTCCTTGTGTTTCTTGATTCCGTGTGTGTCTTGATCCCGTTTGTGTCTTGATTCCTTGTGTTTCTTGATTCCTTGTGTGTCTTGATTCCTTGTGTGTCTTGATTCCGTGTGTGTCTTGATTCCGTGTGTTTCTTGATTTTTTGTGTTTCTTGATTCCGTGTGTTTCTTGATTCCGTGTGTGTCTTGATTCCGTTTGTGTCTTGATTCCTTGTGTTTCTTGATTCCGTGTGTGTCTTGATTCCGTGTGTTTCTTGATTCCGTGTGTGTCTTGATTCCGTTTGTGTCTTGATTCCTTGTGTTTCTTGATTCCGTGTGTGTCTTGATTCCGTGTGTTTCATGATTCCGTGTGTGTCTTGATTTCGTGTGTTTCATGATTCCGTGTGTGTCTTGATTCCGTGTGTTTCTTGATTTCGTGTATGTCTTGATTCCTTTTGTTTCTTGATTCCTTGTGTGTCTTGATTCCGTGTGTGTCTTGATTCCGTGTGTGTCTTGATTCCTTGTGTTTCTTGGTTCCTTGTGTTTCTTGATTCCGTGTTTGTCTTGATTCCTTGTGTTTCTTGATTCCTTGTGTTTCTTGATTCCTTGTGTTTCTTGATTCCGTGTGTTTCTTGATTCCTTGTGTTTCTTGATTCCTTGTGTTTCTTGATTCCGTGTGTTTCTTGATTCCTTGTGTTTCTTGATTCCGTCTGTGCCTTGATTCCTTATGTGTCCTGATTTCGTGTGTGTCTCCTGAGTGTGTCTTGTTTCCGCGTGTGTCTTGATTCCGTATATTCCCGTGTCCGTCAGAGTCTCAGGTTAGGTTAGTTAGTGTCCGTGTCCGTGCCATTATCCCTTGGGTTTTGAGTCCAGGATGCCATTTGTGTCCCCTCAAATTGCCTCCCTTATCTCCACCTTGGGATCGTGTCAGTGTCCATGTGTGTCTTGATTCTGTGTGTGTCTTGAGTCCGTGTGTGTCTTGAGTCCGTGTATTGATTCCGTGTGTCCGTGTCCGTTAGAGTCTATGAGTGTCCGTATCCGTGTCCGTGTCATTATCCCTGGGGTATTGATTCCAGGATGCCATTTGTGTCCCCTCAAATTGCCTCCCTTATCTCCACCTTCGGATCGTGTCAGTGTCCATGTGTGTCTTGATTCCGTGTGTGTCTTGAATCCGCGTGTGTCTTGAATCCGTGTGTGTCTTGAGTCCATGTGTGTCTTGAGTCCGTGTGTGTCTTGATTCCGCGTGTGTCTTGAGTCTGCGTGTGTCTTGAGTCCGCGTGTGTCTTGAGTCCGTGTGTGTCTTGATTCCGCGTGTGTCTTGAGTCCTTGTGTCTCCTGCAGCCGTGTGCGTCTTGATTCCGTGTGTCCGGGTGTCTTTGGGGTTTTGGGTCCAGGAAGCTATTTGTGTCGACCCAAATTGCCTCCCTTCTCCCCACCTGAAATCCAGGTGGATTGAAAGACCTGCCCGAGGTCAGTGGATCCAGGTATCCGTCCGTGGGCCCCCGGATTTCAACCCTTCCCCACATTCCAAGGGGTCAGTCAATCAATCTTCAGCTATCCAGAGAATCTATCGAAACTGATGCTCCTACAGGAGGGGACACACAGATAAATCTGTGCCCTGTACTTGCAACCGTTCCGACAGGCTCGAACGCAGGTCTATCCGGATTAAGAACATGTTCTATCCGACTAGGCCACGCATGGAGTTGCCTTCTGAATCAAATTTTGCACTTGTATTTATATCTCGTAGTAAGGTTAGTTAGTGTCTATTTATCAACATTTGCAATGACTGACGTGTGAAGTTGTGAGTTTGTGTTGAGAGTTAGAAATACATGACAGCTTATTCGATGAGGTTGCAGTCCAGTGAGGCAGTTTCATGAATGAATATTGGAGAATTTAGGCAAACTGACGTGTGTGTGTGTGTGTTTAAAGGTATGTATTATTTAATATTTAGTGTGGTGTGTGTGTGTCCAAATGAGTTTGTGAATGGTAAACAAGCAATCCAATACCTAATATGTGCTAATCTAGGCCTCGTTTTGTATACATATATATGTGTGTTTTACTAGGGAATGAAAATCCGGTTTGTTTATTCTAAGTTTTTTCAACAATAAATAGTACATACGCGAACGAACGGTTCGGCTGGGTAAGTATAGCGTTGTGGCGGCCATTTTCTCTGTTAGGCGGGGGTGGGGGTGGTCTCTGGTAATTGTGGTATGGGGGTAGTTATATTTGGGCCTCGGTTGGGGGGTAGGGTGTTGGTAGGGGGGTGGGGGCCGAGGGAGCAGCAGAGGGGGGCCTGAGGGGTGGGGGGGAGGAAAAGGCATGTAGTTGCCAGTTATTCATTAAGATATTAATTTGTGGAGATAGGTTATATAAGGAAAGATGTTTAGGAAGGAATAAGAAAAGTGTTTGGAACTGATGAAAGTATATGAGTTATAGTGATTCATGTTAGAAGAAAGATATGTGCTTTAAAAGGTGAAGATATTTGTAAAGGACTTTATCTGCTTAATAATGTATTAATTAATGGTAAATGACCATTGGAGATAGATATTCAACAGCATAAAGAGTGGACAAGTTTTAGCAGGAAGGCCGGCACAGAGAGAGAGAATGGACCGATAAATAGTTAGACATTTTTTCTCGAATGGTATACTCTAATAATCATAGGTACATATTTCAGAGCGCGACATTCGTGCGCGCGCGCGCACACACACATATATATACACACACACACACATATATACAGACACACACACACACACACACACACACACACACACACATATATACATACAGTCTCGACAGTCAAATTGCAGAAACTGTCACAATTATGACAAGGATCACTCATATTGGATATATACACACACACAGATAAATTCACGTGGATAAGTCACTCCAATTACACGTATGTACACACACAGACAACATATTTCAGTGAGTGTGGCCCATAGTATACATTAATACTCACACATGCCAGCCCATTCACTATTAATTGGTGTACATATTCATTCACACACATGTTTATGTGTCTCTTTCTTATAAAATACACACACACTGAAAGGAATCTTTGAGAACATTATATACCACATATGTCAGACCAATCCCCAAGTATGCAGCTCCAGCATGGAGTCCACATCTAGTCAAGCATAAGACTAAACTGGAAAAGGTTCAAAGGTTTGCCACCAGACTAGAACCCGAGCTAAGAGGTATGAGCTACGAGGAGAGACTACGGGAATTAAACCTCACTTCGTTGGAAGACAGAAGAGTTAAGGGGGACATGATCACCACATTCAAGATTCTCAAGGGAATCGATAGGGTAGATAAAGGTAGGCTATTTAAAACAAGGGGCACACGTACTAGGGGACACAGGTGGAAACTGAGTGCCCAAATGAGCCACAGAGATATTAGAAAGAACTTTTTTAGTGTCAGAGTAGTTGACAAATGGAATGCATTAGGAAGTGATGTGGTGGAGGCTGACTCCATACACAGTTTCAAGTGTAGATATGATAGAGCCCAATAGGCTCAGGAACCAGTACTCCTGTTGATTGACGGTTGAGAGGCGGGACCAAAGAGCCAGAGCTCTACCCCCACAAGCACAATAAGGTGAGTACAATTAGGTGAGTACACACAAACTCATTGTTAATTTTCCCTGGAACACAACCCGACAAACCGTTTAACAACCAGGTACCCATTCACTGCTTCGTGAAGAGAATCGTTAAGTTAAGGATTGGTGCCTAGTCAATCCGCTCTTCCCCTGCCAGCCAGGATATGAACCCAGGCGAAATCGCTTGAGAAGCGCGAGGTGAGTGCCTTACCACTGATCCACAGGGACTGCCCAAATATGAATGCCATCAGCAGCACTAGCAGTTGGTGTTACCAGGCAGGTTACCCATCCAATTACTAACCAAATTGAAAGTTGCTTAACTTGGCTAATGGGACGAGAAGCAGTGTCCTTTAAGTGGTAGTATGGCCGTTGTTATTGTATACAAGTGGTAACCAATAACTTGTGAGTGAGTGAGTGAGTGAGTGATGATAATGGTAACTGCGGCGGAGGATACTCACACATACCAGCCAATTCTCCATTAATGATAGTTCTTATAGTCAAACAAACCAACCAAAAGTGGACTATAGCACCAACATGGAAATGTTTGGATGCCATTGATCTCGCACAAATCGCTTATAAATGCCACCCGCCGCTATTTATAAAACCTAAACAATCCTCTTCTAAGCACGAATGACTACTCTTAGGCCTTGGATTATGTTCTCTTAGGCTTCATTGAGTCAATACATATAACTTCTTTGAGTCGGGGGACAGGCAGACAGGCAGTCTATATATACATGTTAGGATTATAAAGTGGTCTCCAACACCCACCCCACAAGGTTAAACTAACCCTCACTCAACAGGATGCTAGTAGCTCACTAACTCCTGGATACCTATTTACTGCTAGGTGAACAGGTGCATTGGGTGATAGGAAACGCTACCAACAATTACAGCCCTGCCCGACCGCGATTCGAACCCTGGAATCCCTTATTGAGAGTCGAGAAGGAACTCATCATTCATGTTACATATATGTGTACTCACCTATTTGTGCCAGGAGGATCGAGCATTAATCTTAGAGTCTGCCTTTAAGCCGTCGGTTGTTTATAGCAATAACTCTTGGCCTATTTCCTAACTTAACCTAGCCTAACCTATACCCTACCCTAACCTATAACCTACCACAATCTAAAACCAAACCTAATATAACTTAACCTAATCTAAATCTAACCTAACCTACACCTAAACCCAATCTACCTAACTTACCTAACTAAGCTAACCTAACCTAACCAAACCTAACCTAACTAACCTAACCTAATCTAACCTAACTAACCTAACCTAACTAATCTAACCTAACCTAACTAACGTAACGTAACCTAACCTAACCAAACCTAACCTAACTAACCTAACCTAATCTAACCTAACCTAACCTAACTAACCTAACCTAAACCTAACCAAACCTAACCTAACCTAACCTAACTAACGTAACCTAACCTAACCTAACCTAACCTAACCTAACTAACCTAACCTAACCTAACCTAAACCTAACCAAACCTAACCTAACAAACCTAACCTAACCTAACCTAACCTAAACCTAACCTAACCTAACCTAACCTAACCTAACCTAACCTAACCTAACCTAAACCTAACCTAACCTAACCTAACCAAACCTAACCTAACCAAACTTAACCTCACCTAACCTAAACCTAACCTAACCTAACCTAACCAAACCTAACCTAACCAAACTTAACCTAACCTAACCTAACCTAACTTAACCTCACCTAACCTAACCAAACATAACCTAGCCTAACCTAACCAAACTTAACCTCACCTAACCTAAGCAAACTTAACCTAACCTAACCTAACCAAACTTAACCTAACCTAACCTAATCTAACCTAACCTAACCTAACCTAAACCTAACCTAACCTAACCAAACCTAACCTAACCAAACTTAACCTAACCTAACCTAACCTAACCAAACTTAACCTAACCTAACCTAACCAACACCCACCTCACAAGATCGAATACCCTGACTGACCCTCACTAGGATGCAACCCTACATGAAGCTCATAACTCCTGGATACCTGTTTACTGCTAGGAGAACAGAGGCATTAGGTGATAGGAAACGCTACCAATAATTTCAGTCCTGCCAGGCCGGGTTTCGATCCAGGAATCCCCGATCGTTAGTCTAGAAGGAACACACACATGTTTCATATTTCTGTGTACTCACCTATTTGTACTTGCAGGACTGAGCATCAGTTTTTGAACGCTGACAATATAGCCGCCGGTTGTTTAAAGCAATAACTCCTGGTCTATTTTCCTGTCATATCAACTTTTAAAATTATGAATGGAGTTTGCATCTACAACTGTGGGTTTTTGTAAGTTTGTTCTCACCTAGTTGTATTCACCTAGTTGTGTTTGCTAGGTTTGATATTCAGATCTTTGGTCCCACCTCTCAACCATCAATCAATTGCTCAAGTAGTTTTCCAGAAGTTATGTAACTCATAACTCTCAGCTCTGTTGGAAAAAAGGCAGGGGCTGCATATTCAATTATTTGTCTCGCATAGGTTGAAAAAAAAGGTTCATTCTTCTTTACACAAGTTAGAAATGTTACTTTGAACATGTTCTATCCAAGTCGGATAGAACATGTTCTTAATCCGGATAGACCTGCGTTCGAGCCTGTCGAAACGGTTGCAATTACAGGGCACATATTGTCCTCTCCTGTAGCAGCATCAGGTTCGATAGATTCTCTGGACAGCCGATGATTGACCTTCTGGCAGTTCTCACGTTGACACATTTAAAACTGTTTTTTTTTTGATAAAAAAAAAAACAAAAAAACGCCACATTCCTTAGATGTTTAAATTTTTTATCTCTGTCCGTGTATGTGTCTTGAGTTGAGTTTTGATTCCTTGTGTTTCTTGATTCCGTGTGTGTCTTGATTCCGTCTGTGCCTTGATTCATTGTGTTTCTTGAGTCCGTGTGTGTCTTGATTCCTTGTGTTTCTTGATTCCGTGTGTGTCTTGATTCCGTCTGTGCCTTGATTCATTGTGTTTCTTGATTCCGTGTGTGTCTTGATTCCGTCTGTGCCTTGATTCATTGTGTTTCTTGATTCCGTGTGTGTCTTGATTCCGTGTGTGTCTTGATTCCGTGTGTGTCTTGATTCCGTGTGTGTCTTGATTCCTTGTGTTTCTTGATTCCGTGCGTGTCTTGATTCAGTGTGTGTCTTGATTCCGTGTGTGTCTTGATTCCGTGTGTATCTTGATTCCTTGTGTTTCTTGATTCCGTGTGTGTCTTGATTCCGTGTGTGTCTTGATTCCGTCTGTGCCTTGATTCCTTGTGTTTCTTGATTCCGTGTGTGTCTTGATTCCTTGTGTTTCTTGATTCCGTGTGTGTCTTGATTCCGTCTGTGTCTTGATTCCTTGTGTTTCTTGATTCCGTGTGTGTCTTGATCCCGTTTGTGTCTTGATTCCTTGTGTTTCTTGATTCCTTGTGTGTCTTGATTCCTTGTGTGTCTTGATTCCGTGTGTGTCTTGATTCCGTGTGTTTCTTGATTTTTTGTGTTTCTTGATTCCGTGTGTTTCTTGATTCCGTGTGTGTCTTGATTCCGTTTGTGTCTTGATTCCTTGTGTTTCTTGATTCCGTGTGTGTCTTGATTCCGTGTGTTTCTTGATTCCGTGTGTGTCTTGATTCCGTTTGTGTCTTGATTCCTTGTGTTTCTTGATTCCGTGTGTGTCTTGATTCCGTGTGTTTCATGATTCCGTGTGTGTCTTGATTTCGTGTGTTTCATGATTCCGTGTGTGTCTTGATTCCGTGTGTTTCTTGATTTCGTGTATGTCTTGATTCCTTTTGTTTCTTGATTCCTTGTGTGTCTTGATTCCGTGTGTGTCTTGATTCCGTGTGTGTCTTGATTCCTTGTGTTTCTTGGTTCCTTGTGTTTCTTGATTCCGTGTTTGTCTTGATTCCTTGTGTTTCTTGATTCCTTGTGTTTCTTGATTCCTTGTGTTTCTTGATTCCGTGTGTTTCTTGATTCCTTGTGTTTCTTGATTCCTTGTGTTTCTTGATTCCGTGTGTTTCTTGATTCCTTGTGTTTCTTGATTCCGTCTGTGCCTTGATTCCTTATGTGTCCTGATTTCGTGTGTGTCTCCTGAGTGTGTCTTGTTTCCGCGTGTGTCTTGATTCCGTATATTCCCGTGTCCGTCAGAGTCTCAGGTTAGGTTAGTTAGTGTCCGTGTCCGTGCCATTATCCCTTGGGTTTTGAGTCCAGGATGCCATTTGTGTCCCCTCAAATTGCCTCCCTTATCTCCACCTTGGGATCGTGTCAGTGTCCATGTGTGTCTTGATTCTGTGTGTGTCTTGAGTCCGTGTGTGTCTTGAGTCCGTGTATTGATTCCGTGTGTCCGTGTCCGTTAGAGTCTATGAGTGTCCGTATCCGTGTCCGTGTCATTATCCCTGGGGTATTGATTCCAGGATGCCATTTGTGTCCCCTCAAATTGCCTCCCTTATCTCCACCTTCGGATCGTGTCAGTGTCCATGTGTGTCTTGATTCCGTGTGTGTCTTGAATCCGCGTGTGTCTTGAATCCGTGTGTGTCTTGAGTCCATGTGTGTCTTGAGTCCGTGTGTGTCTTGATTCCGCGTGTGTCTTGAGTCTGCGTGTGTCTTGAGTCCGCGTGTGTCTTGAGTCCGTGTGTGTCTTGATTCCGCGTGTGTCTTGAGTCCTTGTGTCTCCTGCAGCCGTGTGCGTCTTGATTCCGTGTGTCCGGGTGTCTTTGGGGTTTTGGGTCCAGGAAGCTATTTGTGTCGACCCAAATTGCCTCCCTTCTCCCCACCTGAAATCCAGGTGGATTGAAAGACCTGCCCGAGGTCAGTGGATCCAGGTATCCGTCCGTGGGCCCCCGGATTTCAACCCTTCCCCACATTCCAAGGGGTCAGTCAATCAATCTTCAGCTATCCAGAGAATCTATCGAAACTGATGCTCCTACAGGAGGGGACACACAGATAAATCTGTGCCCTGTACTTGCAACCGTTCCGACAGGCTCGAACGCAGGTCTATCCGGATTAAGAACATGTTCTATCCGACTAGGCCACGCAGGAGTTGCCTTCTGAATCAAATTTTGCACTTGTATTTATATCTCGTAGTAAGGTTAGTTAGTGTCTATTTATCAACATTTGCAATGACTGACGTGTGAAGTTGTGAGTTTGTGTTGAGAGTTAGAAATACATGACAGCTTATTCGATGAGGTTGCAGTCCAGTGAGGCAGTTTCATGAATGAATATTGGAGAATTTAGGCAAACTGACGTGTGTGTGTGTGTGTTTAAAGGTATGTATTATTTAATATTTAGTGTGGTGTGTGTGTGTCCAAATGAGTTTGTGAATGGTAAACAAGCAATCCAATACCTAATATGTGCTAATCTAGGCCTCGTTTTGTATACATATATATGTGTGTTTTACTAGGGAATGAAAATCCGGTTTGTTTTATTCTAAGTTTTTTCAACAATAAATAGTACATACGCGAACGAACGGTTCGGCTGGGTAAGTATAGCGTTGTGGCGGCCATTTTCTCTGTTAGGCGGGGGTGGGGGTGGTCTCTGGTAATTGTGGTATGGGGGTAGTTATATTTGGGCCTCGGTTGGGGGGTAGGGTGTTGGTAGGGGGGTGGGGGCCGAGGGAGCAGCAGAGAGGGGGCCTGAGGGGTGGGGGGGAGGAAAAGGCATGTAGTTGCCAGTTATTCATTAAGATATTAATTTGTGGAGATAGGTTATATAAGGAAAGATGTTTAGGAAGGAATAAGAAAAGTGTTTGGAACTGATGAAAGTATATGAGTTATAGTGATTCATGTTAGAAGAAAGATATGTGCTTTAAAAGGTGAAGATATTTGTAAAGGACTTTATCTGCTTAATAATGTATTAATTAATGGTAAATGACCATTGGAGATAGATATTCAACAGCATAAAGAGTGGACAAGTTTTAGCAGGAAGGCCGGCACAGAGAGAGAGAATGGACCGATAAATAGTTAGACATTTTTTCTCGAATGGTATACTCTAATAATCATAGGTACATATTTCAGAGCGCGACATTCGTGCGCGCGCGCGCACACACACATATATATACACACACACACACATATATACAGACACACACACACACACACACACACACACACACACACACATATATACATACAGTCTCGACAGTCAAATTGCAGAAACTGTCACAATTATGACAAGGATCACTCATATTGGATATATACACACACACAGATAAATTCACGTGGATAAGTCACTCCAATTACACGTATGTACACACACAGACAACATATTTCAGTGAGTGTGGCCCATAGTATACATTAATACTCACACATGCCAGCCCATTCACTATTAATTGGTGTACATATTCATTCACACACATGTTTATGTGTCTCTTTCTTATAAAATACACACACACTGAAAGGAATCTTTGAGAACATTATATACCACATATGTCAGACCAATCCCCAAGTATGCAGCTCCAGCATGGAGTCCACATCTAGTCAAGCATAAGACTAAACTGGAAAAGGTTCAAAGGTTTGCCACCAGACTAGAACCCGAGCTAAGAGGTATGAGCTACGAGGAGAGACTACGGGAATTAAACCTCACTTCGTTGGAAGACAGAAGAGTTAAGGGGGACATGATCACCACATTCAAGATTCTCAAGGGAATCGATAGGGTAGATAAAGGTAGGCTATTTAAAACAAGGGGCACACGTACTAGGGGACACAGGTGGAAACTGAGTGCCCAAATGAGCCACAGAGATATTAGAAAGAACTTTTTTAGTGTCAGAGTAGTTGACAAATGGAATGCATTAGGAAGTGATGTGGTGGAGGCTGACTCCATACACAGTTTCAAGTGTAGATATGATAGAGCCCAATAGGCTCAGGAACCAGTACTCCTGTTGATTGACGGTTGAGAGGCGGGACCAAAGAGCCAGAGCTCTACCCCCACAAGCACAATAAGGTGAGTACAATTAGGTGAGTACACACAAACTCATTGTTAATTTTCCCTGGAACACAACCCGACAAACCGTTTAACAACCAGGTACCCATTCACTGCTTCGTGAAGAGAATCGTTAAGTTAAGGATTGGTGCCTAGTCAATCCGCTCTTCCCCTGCCAGCCAGGATATGAACCCAGGCGAAATCGCTTGAGAAGCGCGAGGTGAGTGCCTTACCACTGATCCACAGGGACTGCCCAAATATGAATGCCATCAGCAGCACTAGCAGTTGGTGTTACCAGGCAGGTTACCCATCCAATTACTAACCAAATTGAAAGTTGCTTAACTTGGCTAATGGGACGAGAAGCAGTGTCCTTTAAGTGGTAGTATGGCCGTTGTTATTGTATACAAGTGGTAACCAATAACTTGTGAGTGAGTGAGTGAGTGAGTGATGATAATGGTAACTGCGGCGGAGGATACTCACACATACCAGCCAATTCTCCATTAATGATAGTTCTTATAGTCAAACAAACCAACCAAAAGTGGACTATAGCACCAACATGGAAATGTTTGGATGCCATTGATCTCGCACAAATCGCTTATAAATGCCACCCGCCGCTATTTATAAAACCTAAACAATCCTCTTCTAAGCACGAATGACTACTCTTAGGCCTTGGATTATGTTCTCTTAGGCTTCATTGAGTCAATACATATAACTTCTTTGAGTCGGGGGACAGGCAGACAGGCAGTCTATATATACATGTTAGGATTATAAAGTGGTCTCCAACACCCACCCCACAAGGTTAAACTAACCCTCACTCAACAGGATGCTAGTAGCTCACTAACTCCTGGATACCTATTTACTGCTAGGTGAACAGGTGCATTGGGTGATAGGAAACGCTACCAACAATTACAGCCCTGCCCGACCGCGATTCGAACCCTGGAATCCCTTATTGAGAGTCGAGAAGGAACACATCATTCATGTTACATATATGTGTACTCACCTATTTGTGCCAGGAGGATCGAGCATTAATCTTAGAGTCTGCCTTTAAGCCGTCGGTTGTTTATAGCAATAACTCTTGGCCTATTTCCTAACTTAACCTAGCCTAACCTATACCCTACCCTAACCTATAACCTACCACAATCTAAAACCAAACCTAATATAACTTAACCTAATCTAAATCTAACCTAACCTACACCTAAACCCAATCTACCTAACTTACCTAACTAAGCTAACCTAACCTAACCAAACCTAACCTAACTAACCTAACCTAATCTAACCTAACTAACCTAACCTAACTAATCTAACCTAACCTAACTAACGTAACGTAACCTAACCTAACCAAACCTAACCTAACTAACCTAACCTAATCTAACCTAACCTAACCTAACTAACCTAACCTAAACCTAACCAAACCTAACCTAACCTAACCTAACTAACGTAACCTAACCTAACCTAACCTAACCTAACCTAACTAACCTAACCTAACCTAACCTAAACCTAACCAAACCTAACCTAACAAACCTAACCTAACCTAACCTAACCTAAACCTAACCTAACCTAACCTAACCTAACCTAACCTAACCTAACCTAACCTAAACCTAACCTAACCTAACCTAACCAAACCTAACCTAACCAAACTTAACCTCACCTAACCTAAACCTAACCTAACCTAACCTAACCAAACCTAACCTAACCAAACTTAACCTAACCTAACCTAACCTAACTTAACCTCACCTAACCTAACCAAACATAACCTAGCCTAACCTAACCAAACTTAACCTCACCTAACCTAAGCAAACTTAACCTAACCTAACCTAACCAAACTTAACCTAACCTAACCTAATCTAACCTAACCTAACCTAACCTAAACCTAACCTAACCTAACCAAACCTAACCTAACCAAACTTAACCTAACCTAACCTAACCTAACCAAACTTAACCTAACCTAACCTAACCAACACCCACCTCACAAGATCGAATACCCTGACTGACCCTCACTAGGATGCAACCCTACATGAAGCTCATAACTCCTGGATACCTGTTTACTGCTAGGAGAACAGAGGCATTAGGTGATAGGAAACGCTACCAATAATTTCAGTCCTGCCAGGCCGGGTTTCGATCCAGGAATCCCCGATCGTTAGTCTAGAAGGAACACACACATGTTTCATATTTCTGTGTACTCACCTATTTGTACTTGCAGGACTGAGCATCAGTTTTTGAACGCTGACAATATAGCCGCCGGTTGTTTAAAGCAATAACTCCTGGTCTATTTTCCTGTCATATCAACTTTTAAAATTATGAATGGAGTTTGCATCTACAACTGTGGGTTTTTGTAAGTTTGTTCTCACCTAGTTGTATTCACCTAGTTGTGTTTGCTAGGTTTGATATTCAGATCTTTGGTCCCACCTCTCAACCATCAATCAATTGCTCAAGTAGTTTTCCAGAAGTTATGTAACTCATAACTCTCAGCTCTGTTGGAAAAAAGGCAGGGGCTGCATATTCAATTATTTGTCTCGCATAGGTTGAAAAAAAAGGTTCATTCTTCTTTACACAAGTTAGAAATGTTACTTTGAACATGTTCTATCCAAGTCGGATAGAACATGTTCTTAATCCGGATAGACCTGCGTTCGAGCCTGTCGAAACGGTTGCAATTACAGGGCACATATTGTCCTCTCCTGTAGCAGCATCAGGTTCGATAGATTCTCTGGACAGCCGATGATTGACCTTCTGGCAGTTCTCACGTTGACACATTTAAAACTGTTTTTTTTTTGATAAAAAAAAAACAAAAAAACGCCACATTCCTTAGATGTTTAAATTTTTTATCTCTGTCCGTGTATGTGTCTTGAGTTGAGTTTTGATTCCTTGTGTTTCTTGATTCCGTGTGTGTCTTGATTCCGTCTGTGCCTTGATTCATTGTGTTTCTTGAGTCCGTGTGTGTCTTGATTCCTTGTGTTTCTTGATTCCGTGTGTGTCTTGATTCCGTCTGTGCCTTGATTCATTGTGTTTCTTGATTCCGTGTGTGTCTTGATTCCGTCTGTGCCTTGATTCATTGTGTTTCTTGATTCCGTGTGTGTCTTGATTCCGTGTGTGTCTTGATTCCGTGTGTGTCTTGATTCCGTGTGTGTCTTGATTCCTTGTGTTTCTTGATTCCGTGCGTGTCTTGATTCAGTGTGTGTCTTGATTCCGTGTGTGTCTTGATTCCGTGTGTATCTTGATTCCTTGTGTTTCTTGATTCCGTGTGTGTCTTGATTCCGTGTGTGTCTTGATTCCGTCTGTGCCTTGATTCCTTGTGTTTCTTGATTCCGTGTGTGTCTTGATTCCTTGTGTTTCTTGATTCCGTGTGTGTCTTGATTCCGTCTGTGTCTTGATTCCTTGTGTTTCTTGATTCCGTGTGTGTCTTGATCCCGTTTGTGTCTTGATTCCTTGTGTTTCTTGATTCCTTGTGTGTCTTGATTCCTTGTGTGTCTTGATTCCGTGTGTGTCTTGATTCCGTGTGTTTCTTGATTTTTTGTGTTTCTTGATTCCGTGTGTTTCTTGATTCCGTGTGTGTCTTGATTCCGTTTGTGTCTTGATTCCTTGTGTTTCTTGATTCCGTGTGTGTCTTGATTCCGTGTGTTTCTTGATTCCGTGTGTGTCTTGATTCCGTTTGTGTCTTGATTCCTTGTGTTTCTTGATTCCGTGTGTGTCTTGATTCCGTGTGTTTCATGATTCCGTGTGTGTCTTGATTTCGTGTGTTTCATGATTCCGTGTGTGTCTTGATTCCGTGTGTTTCTTGATTTCGTGTATGTCTTGATTCCTTTTGTTTCTTGATTCCTTGTGTGTCTTGATTCCGTGTGTGTCTTGATTCCGTGTGTGTCTTGATTCCTTGTGTTTCTTGGTTCCTTGTGTTTCTTGATTCCGTGTTTGTCTTGATTCCTTGTGTTTCTTGATTCCTTGTGTTTCTTGATTCCTTGTGTTTCTTGATTCCGTGTGTTTCTTGATTCCTTGTGTTTCTTGATTCCTTGTGTTTCTTGATTCCGTGTGTTTCTTGATTCCTTGTGTTTCTTGATTCCGTCTGTGCCTTGATTCCTTATGTGTCCTGATTTCGTGTGTGTCTCCTGAGTGTGTCTTGTTTCCGCGTGTGTCTTGATTCCGTATATTCCCGTGTCCGTCAGAGTCTCAGGTTAGGTTAGTTAGTGTCCGTGTCCGTGCCATTATCCCTTGGGTTTTGAGTCCAGGATGCCATTTGTGTCCCCTCAAATTGCCTCCCTTATCTCCACCTTGGGATCGTGTCAGTGTCCATGTGTGTCTTGATTCTGTGTGTGTCTTGAGTCCGTGTGTGTCTTGAGTCCGTGTATTGATTCCGTGTGTCCGTGTCCGTTAGAGTCTATGAGTGTCCGTATCCGTGTCCGTGTCATTATCCCTGGGGTATTGATTCCAGGATGCCATTTGTGTCCCCTCAAATTGCCTCCCTTATCTCCACCTTCGGATCGTGTCAGTGTCCATGTGTGTCTTGATTCCGTGTGTGTCTTGAATCCGCGTGTGTCTTGAATCCGTGTGTGTCTTGAGTCCATGTGTGTCTTGAGTCCGTGTGTGTCTTGATTCCGCGTGTGTCTTGAGTCTGCGTGTGTCTTGAGTCCGCGTGTGTCTTGAGTCCGTGTGTGTCTTGATTCCGCGTGTGTCTTGAGTCCTTGTGTCTCCTGCAGCCGTGTGCGTCTTGATTCCGTGTGTCCGGGTGTCTTTGGGGTTTTGGGTCCAGGAAGCTATTTGTGTCGACCCAAATTGCCTCCCTTCTCCCCACCTGAAATCCAGGTGGATTGAAAGACCTGCCCGAGGTCAGTGGATCCAGGTATCCGTCCGTGGGCCCCCGGATTTCAACCCTTCCCCACATTCCAAGGGGTCAGTCAATCAATCTTCAGCTATCCAGAGAATCTATCGAAACTGATGCTCCTACAGGAGGGGACACACAGATAAATCTGTGCCCTGTACTTGCAACCGTTCCGACAGGCTCGAACGCAGGTCTATCCGGATTAAGAACATGTTCTATCCGACTAGGCCACGCAGGAGTTGCCTTCTGAATCAAATTTTGCACTTGTATTTATATCTCGTAGTAAGGTTAGTTAGTGTCTATTTATCAACATTTGCAATGACTGACGTGTGAAGTTGTGAGTTTGTGTTGAGAGTTAGAAATACATGACAGCTTATTCGATGAGGTTGCAGTCCAGTGAGGCAGTTTCATGAATGAATATTGGAGAATTTAGGCAAACTGACGTGTGTGTGTGTGTGTTTAAAGGTATGTATTATTTAATATTTAGTGTGGTGTGTGTGTGTCCAAATGAGTTTGTGAATGGTAAACAAGCAATCCAATACCTAATATGTGCTAATCTAGGCCTCGTTTTGTATACATATATATGTGTGTTTTACTAGGGAATGAAAATCCGGTTTGTTTTATTCTAAGTTTTTTCAACAATAAATAGTACATACGCGAACGAACGGTTCGGCTGGGTAAGTATAGCGTTGTGGCGGCCATTTTCTCTGTTAGGCGGGGGTGGGGGTGGTCTCTGGTAATTGTGGTATGGGGGTAGTTATATTTGGGCCTCGGTTGGGGGGTAGGGTGTTGGTAGGGGGGTGGGGGCCGAGGGAGCAGCAGAGAGGGGGCCTGAGGGGTGGGGGGGAGGAAAAGGCATGTAGTTGCCAGTTATTCATTAAGATATTAATTTGTGGAGATAGGTTATATAAGGAAAGATGTTTAGGAAGGAATAAGAAAAGTGTTTGGAACTGATGAAAGTATATGAGTTATAGTGATTCATGTTAGAAGAAAGATATGTGCTTTAAAAGGTGAAGATATTTGTAAAGGACTTTATCTGCTTAATAATGTATTAATTAATGGTAAATGACCATTGGAGATAGATATTCAACAGCATAAAGAGTGGACAAGTTTTAGCAGGAAGGCCGGCACAGAGAGAGAGAATGGACCGATAAATAGTTAGACATTTTTTCTCGAATGGTATACTCTAATAATCATAGGTACATATTTCAGAGCGCGACATTCGTGCGCGCGCGCGCACACACACATATATATACACACACACACACATATATACAGACACACACACACACACACACACACACACACACACACACACATATATACATACAGTCTCGACAGTCAAATTGCAGAAACTGTCACAATTATGACAAGGATCACTCATATTGGATATATACACACACACAGATAAATTCACGTGGATAAGTCACTCCAATTACACGTATGTACACACACAGACAACATATTTCAGTGAGTGTGGCCCATAGTATACATTAATACTCACACATGCCAGCCCATTCACTATTAATTGGTGTACATATTCATTCACACACATGTTTATGTGTCTCTTTCTTATAAAATACACACACACTGAAAGGAATCTTTGAGAACATTATATACCACATATGTCAGACCAATCCCCAAGTATGCAGCTCCAGCATGGAGTCCACATCTAGTCAAGCATAAGACTAAACTGGAAAAGGTTCAAAGGTTTGCCACCAGACTAGAACCCGAGCTAAGAGGTATGAGCTACGAGGAGAGACTACGGGAATTAAACCTCACTTCGTTGGAAGACAGAAGAGTTAAGGGGGACATGATCACCACATTCAAGATTCTCAAGGGAATCGATAGGGTAGATAAAGGTAGGCTATTTAAAACAAGGGGCACACGTACTAGGGGACACAGGTGGAAACTGAGTGCCCAAATGAGCCACAGAGATATTAGAAAGAACTTTTTTAGTGTCAGAGTAGTTGACAAATGGAATGCATTAGGAAGTGATGTGGTGGAGGCTGACTCCATACACAGTTTCAAGTGTAGATATGATAGAGCCCAATAGGCTCAGGAACCAGTACTCCTGTTGATTGACGGTTGAGAGGCGGGACCAAAGAGCCAGAGCTCTACCCCCACAAGCACAATAAGGTGAGTACAATTAGGTGAGTACACACAAACTCATTGTTAATTTTCCCTGGAACACAACCCGACAAACCGTTTAACAACCAGGTACCCATTCACTGCTTCGTGAAGAGAATCGTTAAGTTAAGGATTGGTGCCTAGTCAATCCGCTCTTCCCCTGCCAGCCAGGATATGAACCCAGGCGAAATCGCTTGAGAAGCGCGAGGTGAGTGCCTTACCACTGATCCACAGGGACTGCCCAAATATGAATGCCATCAGCAGCACTAGCAGTTGGTGTTACCAGGCAGGTTACCCATCCAATTACTAACCAAATTGAAAGTTGCTTAACTTGGCTAATGGGACGAGAAGCAGTGTCCTTTAAGTGGTAGTATGGCCGTTGTTATTGTATACAAGTGGTAACCAATAACTTGTGAGTGAGTGAGTGAGTGAGTGATGATAATGGTAACTGCGGCGGAGGATACTCACACATACCAGCCAATTCTCCATTAATGATAGTTCTTATAGTCAAACAAACCAACCAAAAGTGGACTATAGCACCAACATGGAAATGTTTGGATGCCATTGATCTCGCACAAATCGCTTATAAATGCCACCCGCCGCTATTTATAAAACCTAAACAATCCTCTTCTAAGCACGAATGACTACTCTTAGGCCTTGGATTATGTTCTCTTAGGCTTCATTGAGTCAATACATATAACTTCTTTGAGTCGGGGGACAGGCAGACAGGCAGTCTATATATACATGTTAGGATTATAAAGTGGTCTCCAACACCCACCCCACAAGGTTAAACTAACCCTCACTCAACAGGATGCTAGTAGCTCACTAACTCCTGGATACCTATTTACTGCTAGGTGAACAGGTGCATTGGGTGATAGGAAACGCTACCAACAATTACAGCCCTGCCCGACCGCGATTCGAACCCTGGAATCCCTTATTGAGAGTCGAGAAGGAACACATCATTCATGTTACATATATGTGTACTCACCTATTTGTGCCAGGAGGATCGAGCATTAATCTTAGAGTCTGCCTTTAAGCCGTCGGTTGTTTATAGCAATAACTCTTGGCCTATTTCCTAACTTAACCTAGCCTAACCTATACCCTACCCTAACCTATAACCTACCACAATCTAAAACCAAACCTAATATAACTTAACCTAATCTAAATCTAACCTAACCTACACCTAAACCCAATCTACCTAACTTACCTAACTAAGCTAACCTAACCTAACCAAACCCAACCTAACTAACCTAACCTAATCTAACCTAACTAACCTAACCTAACTAATCTAACCAAACCTAACTAACGTAACGTAACCTAACCTAACCAAACCTAACCTAACTAACCTAACCTAATCTAACCTAACCTAACCTAACTAACCTAACCTAAACCTAACCAAACCTAACCTAACCTAACCTAACTAACGTAACCTAACCTAACCTAACCTAACCTAACTAACCTAACCTAACCTAACCTAAACCTAACCAAACCTAACCTAACAAACCTAACCTAACCTAACCTAACCTAAACCTAACCTAACCTAACCTAACCTAACCTAACCTAACCTAAACCTAACCTAACCTAACCTAACCAAACCTAACCTAACCAAACTTAACCTCACCTAACCTAAACCTAACCTAACCTAACCTAACCAAACCTAACCTAACCAAACTTAACCTAACCTAACCTAACCTAACTTAACCTCACCTAACCTAACCAAACATAACCTAACCTAACCTAACCAAACTTAACCTCACCTAACCTAAGCAAACTTAACCTAACCTAACCTAACCAATCTTAACCTAACCTAACCTAATCTAACCTAACCTAACCTAACCTAAACCTAACCTAACCTAACCAAACCTAACCTAACCAAACTTAACCTAACCTAACCTAACCTAACCAAACTTAACCTAACCTAACCTAACCAACACCCACCTCACAAGATCGAATACCCTGACTGACCCTCACTAGGATGCAACCCTACATGAAGCTCATAACTCCTGGATACCTGTTTACTGCTAGGAGAACAGAGGCATTAGGTGATAGGAAACGCTACCAATAATTTCAGTCCTGCCAGGCCGGGTTTCGATCCAGGAATCCCCGATCGTTAGTCTAGAAGGAACACACACATGTTTCATATTTCTGTGTACTCACCTATTTGTACTTGCAGGACTGAGCATCAGTTTTTGAACGCTGACAATATAGCCGCCGGTTGTTTAAAGCAATAACTCCTGGTCTATTTTCCTGTCATATCAACTTTTAAAATTATGAATGGAGTTTGCATCTACAACTGTGGGTTTTTGTAAGTTTGTTCTCACCTAGTTGTATTCACCTAGTTGTGTTTGCTAGGTTTGATATTCAGATCTTTGGTCCCACCTCTCAACCATCAATCAATTGCTCAAGTAGTTTTCCAGAAGTTATGTAACTCATAACTCTCAGCTCTGTTGGAAAAAAGGCAGGGGCTGCATATTCAATTATTTGTCTCGCATAGGTTGAAAAAAAAGGTTCATTCTTCTTTACACAAGTTAGAAATGTTACTTTGAACATGTTCTATCCAAGTCGGATAGAACATGTTCTTAATCCGGATAGACCTGCGTTCGAGCCTGTCGAAACGGTTGCAATTACAGGGCACATATTGTCCTCTCCTGTAGCAGCATCAGGTTCGATAGATTCTCTGGACAGCCGATGATTGACCTTCTGGCAGTTCTCACGTTGACACATTTAAAACTGTTTTTTTTTTTGATAAAAAAAAAAACAAAAAAACGCCACATTCCTTAGATGTTTAAATTTTTTATCTCTGTCCGTGTATGTGTCTTGAGTTGAGTTTTGATTCCTTGTGTTTCTTGATTCCGTGTGTGTCTTGATTCCGTGTGTGTCTTGATTCCGTGTGTGTCTTGATTCATTGTGTTTCTTGATTCCGTGTGTGTCTTGATTCCGTCTGTGCCTTGATTCATTGTGTTTCTTGATTCCGTGTGTGTCTTGATTCCGTCTGTGCCTTGATTCATTGTGTTTCTTGATTCCGTGTGTGTCTTGATTCCTTGTGTTTCTTGATTCCGTGCGTGTCTTGATTCAGTGTGTGTCTTGATTCCGTGTGTGTCTTGATTCCGTGTGTGTCTTGATTCCTTGTGTTTCTTGATTCCGTGCGTGTCTTGATTCAGTGTGTGTCTTGATTCCGTGTGTGTCTTGATTCCGTGTGTGTCTTGATTCCGTGTGTGTCTTGATTCCGTGTGTGTCTTGATTCCTTGTGTTTCTTGATTCCGTGCGTGTCTTGATTCAGTGTGTGTCTTGATTCCGTGTGTGTCTTGATTCCGTGTGTGTCTTGATTCCTTGTGTTTCTTGATTCCGTGTGTGTCTTGATTCCGTGTGTGTCTTGATTCCGTCTGTGCCTTGATTCCTTGTGTTTCTTGATTCCGTGTGTGTCTTGATTCCTTGTGTTTCTTGATTCCGTGTGTGTCTTGATTCCGTCTGTGTCTTGATTCCTTGTGTTTCTTGATTCCGTGTGTGTCTTGATCCCGTTTGTGTCTTGATTCCTTGTGTTTCTTGATTCCTTGTGTGTCTTGATTCCTTGTGTGTCTTGATTCCGTGTGTGTCTTGATTCCGTGTGTTTCTTGATTTTTTGTGTTTCTTGATTCCGTGTGTTTCTTGATTCCGTGTGTGTCTTGATTCCGTTTGTGTCTTGATTCCTTGTGTTTCTTGATTCCGTGTGTGTCTTGATTCCGTGTGTTTCTTGATTCCGTGTGTGTCTTGATTCCGTTTGTGTCTTGATTCCTTGTGTTTCTTGATTCCGTGTGTGTCTTGATTCCGTGTGTTTCATGATTCCGTGTGTGTCTTGATTTCGTGTGTTTCATGATTCCGTGTGTGTCTTGATTCCGTGTGTTTCTTGATTTCGTGTATGTCTTGATTCCTTTTGTTTCTTGATTCCTTGTGTGTCTTGATTCCGTGTGTGTCTTGATTCCGTGTGTGTCTTGATTCCTTGTGTTTCTTGGTTCCTTGTGTTTCTTGATTCCGTGTTTGTCTTGATTCCTTGTGTTTCTTGATTCCTTGTGTTTCTTGATTCCTTGTGTTTCTTGATTCCGTGTGTTTCTTGATTCCTTGTGTTTCTTGATTCCTTGTGTTTCTTGATTCCGTGTGTTTCTTGATTCCTTGTGTTTCTTGATTCCGTCTGTGCCTTGATTCCTTATGTGTCCTGATTTCGTGTGTGTCTCCTGAGTGTGTCTTGTTTCCGCGTGTGTCTTGATTCCGTATATTCCCGTGTCCGTCAGAGTGTTAGGTTAGGTTAGTTAGTGTCCGTGTCCGTGCCATTATCCCTTGGGTTTTGAGTCCAGGATGCCATTTGTGTCCCCTCAAATTGCCTCCCTTATCTCCACCTTGGGATCGTGTCAGTGTCCATGTGTGTCTTGATTCTGTGTGTGTCTTGAGTCCGTGTGTGTCTTGAGTCCGTGTATTGATTCCGTGTGTCCGTGTCCGTTAGAGTCTATGAGTGTCCGTATCCGTGTCCGTGTCATTATCCCTGGGGTATTGATTCCAGGATGCCATTTGTGTCCCCTCAAATTGCCTCCCTTATCTCCACCTTCGGATCGTGTCAGTGTCCATGTGTGTCTTGATTCCGTGTGTGTCTTGAATCCGCGTGTGTCTTGAATCCGTGTGTGTCTTGAGTCCATGTGTGTCTTGAGTCAGTGTGTGTCTTGATTCCGCGTGTGTCTTGAGTCTGCGTGTGTCTTGAGTCCGCGTGTGTCTTGAGTCCGTGTGTGTCTTGATTCCGCGTGTGTCTTGAGTCCTTGTGTCTCCTGCAGCCGTGTGCGTCTTGATTCCGTGTGTCCGGGTGTCTTTGGGGTTTTGGGTCCAGGAAGCTATTTGTGTCGACCCAAATTGCCTCCCTTCTCCCCACCTGAAATCCAGGTGGATTGAAAGACCTGCCCGAGGTCAGTGGATCCAGGTATCCGTCCGTGGGCCCCCGGATTTCAACCCTTCCCCACATTCCAAGGGGTCAGTCAATCAATCTTCAGCTATCCAGAGAATCTATCGAAACTGATGCTCCTACAGGAGGGGACACACAGATAAATCTGTGCCCTGTACTTGCAACCGTTCCGACAGGCTCGAACGCAGGTCTATCCGGATTAAGAACATGTTCTATCCGACTAGGCCACGCTGGAGTTGCCTTCTGAATCAAATTTTGCACTTGTATTTATATCTCGTAGTAAGGTTAGTTAGTGTCTATTTATCAACATTTGCAATGACTGACGTGTGAAGTTGTGAGTTTGTGTTGAGAGTTAGAAATACATGACAGCTTATTCGATGAGGTTGCAGTCCAGTGAGGCAGTTTCATGAATGAATATTGGAGAATTTAGGCAAACTGACGTGTGTGTGTGTGTGTTTAAAGGTATGTATTATTTAATATTTAGTGTGGTGTGTGTGTGTCCAAATGAGTTTGTGAATGGTAAACAAGCAATCCAATACCTAATATGTGCTAATCTAGGCCTCGTTTTGTATACATATATATGTGTGTTTTACTAGGGAATGAAAATCCGGTTTGTTTTATTCTAAGTTTTTTCAACAATAAATAGTACATACGCGAACGAACGGTTCGGCTGGGTAAGTATAGCGTTGTGGCGGTCATTTTCTCTGTTAGGCGGGGGTGGGGGTGGTCTCTGGTAATTGTGGTATGGGGGTAGTTATATTTGGGCCTCGGTTGGGGGGTAGGGTGTTGGTAGGGGGGTGGGGGCCGAGGGAGCAGCAGAGGGGGGGCCTGAGGGGTGGGGGGGAGGAAAAGGCATGTAGTTGCCAGTTATTCATTAAGATATTAATTTGTGGAGATAGGTTATATAAGGAAAGATGTTTAGGAAGGAATAAGAAAAGTGTTTGGAACTGATGAAAGTATATGAGTTATAGTGATTCATGTTAGAAGAAAGATATGTGCTTTAAAAGGTGAAGATATTTGTAAAGGACTTTATCTGCTTAATAATGTATTAATTAATGGTAAATGACCATTGGAGATAGATATTCAACAGCATAAAGAGTGGACAAGTTTTAGCAGGAAGGCCGGCACAGAGAGAGAGAATGGACCGATAAATAGTTAGACATTTTTTCTCGAATGGTATACTCTAATAATCATAGGTACATATTTCAGAGCGCGACATTCGTGCGCGCGCGCGCACACACACATATATATACACACACACACACATATATACAGACACACACACACACACACACACACACACACACACATATATACATACAGTCTCGACAGTCAAATTGCAGAAACTGTCACAATTATGACAAGGATCACTCATATTGGATATATACACACACACAGATAAATTCACGTGGATAAGTCACTCCAATTACACGTATGTACACACACAGACAACATATTTCAGTGAGTGTGGCCCATAGTATACATTAATACTCACACATGCCAGCCCATTCACTATTAATTGGTGTACATATTCATTCACACACATGTTTATGTGTCTCTTTCTTATAAAATACACACACACTGAAAGGAATCTTTGAGAACATTATATACCACATATGTCAGACCAATCCCCAAGTATGCAGCTCCAGCATGGAGTCCACATCTAGTCAAGCATAAGACTAAACTGGAAAAGGTTCAAAGGTTTGCCACCAGACTAGAACCCGAGCTAAGAGGTATGAGCTACGAGGAGAGACTACGGGAATTAAACCTCACTTCGTTGGAAGACAGAAGAGTTAAGGGGGACATGATCACCACATTCAAGATTCTCAAGGGAATCGATAGGGTAGATAAAGGTAGGCTATTTAAAACAAGGGGCACACGTACTAGGGGACACAGGTGGAAACTGAGTGCCCAAATGAGCCACAGAGATATTAGAAAGAACTTTTTTAGTGTCAGAGTAGTTGACAAATGGAATGCATTAGGAAGTGATGTGGTGGAGGCTGACTCCATACACAGTTTCAAGTGTAGATATGATAGAGCCCAATAGGCTCAGGAACCAGTACTCCTGTTGATTGACGGTTGAGAGGCGGGACCAAAGAGCCAGAGCTCTACCCCCACAAGCACAATAAGGTGAGTACAATTAGGTGAGTACACACAAACTCATTGTTAATTTTCCCTGGAACACAACCCGACAAACCGTTTAACAACCAGGTACCCATTCACTGCTTCGTGAAGAGAATCGTTAAGTTAAGGATTGGTGCCTAGTCAATCCGCTCTTCCCCTGCCAGCCAGGATATGAACCCAGGCGAAATCGCTTGAGAAGCGCGAGGTGAGTGCCTTACCACTGATCCACAGGGACTGCCCAAATATGAATGCCATCAGCAGCACTAGCAGTTGGTGTTACCAGGCAGGTTACCCATCCAATTACTAACCAAATTGAAAGTTGCTTAACTTGGCTAATGGGACGAGAAGCAGTGTCCTTTAAGTGGTAGTATGGCCGTTGTTATTGTATACAAGTGGTAACCAATAACTTGTGAGTGAGTGAGTGAGTGAGTGATGATAATGGTAACTGCGGCGGAGGATACTCACACATACCAGCCAATTCTCCATTAATGATAGTTCTTATAGTCAAACAAACCAACCAAAAGTGGACTATAGCACCAACATGGAAATGTTTGGATGCCATTGATCTCGCACAAATCGCTTATAAATGCCACCCGCCGCTATTTATAAAACCTAAACAATCCTCTTCTAAGCACGAATGACTACTCTTAGGCCTTGGATTATGTTCTCTTAGGCTTCATTGAGTCAATACATATAACTTCTTTGAGTCGGGGGACAGGCAGACAGGCAGTCTATATATACATGTTAGGATTATAAAGTGGTCTCCAACACCCACCCCACAAGGTTAAACTAACCCTCACTCAACAGGATGCTAGTAGCTCACTAACTCCTGGATACCTATTTACTGCTAGGTGAACAGGTGCATTGGGTGATAGGAAACGCTACCAACAATTACAGCCCTGCCCGACCGCGATTCGAACCCTGGAATCCCTTATTGAGAGTCGAGAAGGAACACATGTTACATATATGTGTACTCACCTATTTGTGCCAGGAGGATCGAGCATTAATCTTAGAGTCTGCCTTTAAGCCGTCGGTTGTTTATAGCAATAACTCTTGGCCTATTTCCTAACTTAACCTAGCCTAACCTATACCCTACCCTAACCTATAACCTACCACAATCTAAAACCAAACCTAATATAACTTAACCTAATCTAAATCTAACCTAACCTACACCTAAACCCAATCTACCTAACTTACCTAACTAAGCTAACCTAACCTAACCAAACCTAACCTAACTAACCTAACCTAATCTAACCTAACTAACCTAACCTAACTAATCTAACCAAACCTAACTAACGTAACGTAACCTAACCTAACCAAACCTAACCTAACTAACCTAACCTAATCTAACCTAACCTAACCTAACTAACCTAACCTAAACCTAACCAAACCTAACCTAACCTAACCTAACTAACGTAACCTAACCTAACCTAACCTAACCTAACCTAACTAACCTAACCTAACCTAACCTAAACCTAACCAAACCTAACCTAACAAACCTAACCTAACCTAACCTAACCTAAACCTAACCTAACCTAACCTAACCTAACCTAACCTAACCTAAACCTAACCTAACCTAACCTAACCAAACCTAACCTAACCAAACTTAACCTCACCTAACCTAAACCTAACCTAACCTAACCTAACCAAACCTAACCTAACCAAACTTAACCTAACCTAACCTAACCAACACCCACCTCACAAGATCGAACACCCTGACTGACCCTCACTAGGATGCAACCCTACATGAAGCTCATAACTCCTGGATACCTGTTTACTGCTAGGAGAACAGAGGCATTAGGTGATAGGAAACGCTACCAATAATTTCAGTCCTGCCTGGCCGGGTTTCGATCCAGGAATCCCCGATCGTTAGTCTAGAAGGAACACATACATGTTTCATATTTCTGTGTACTCACCTATTTGTACTTGCAGGACTGAGCATCAGTTTTTGAACGCTGACAATATAGCCGCCGGTTGTTTAAAGCAATGACTCCTGGTCTATTTTCCTGTCATATCAACTTTTAAAATTATGAATGGAGTTTGCATCTACAACTGTGGGTTTTTGTAAGTTTGTTCTCACCTAGTTGTATTCACCTAGTTGTGTTTGCTAGGTTTGATATTCAGATCTTTGGTCCCACCTCTCAACCATCAATCTTGTAATCAAGCTCAAGTAGTTTTCCAGAAGTTATGTAACTCATAACTCTCAGCTCTGTTGGAAAAAAGGCTGGGGCTGCATATTCAATTATTTGTCTCGCATAGGTTGAAAAAAAAGGTTCATTCTTCTTTACACAAGTTAGAAATGTTACTTTGAACATGTTCTATCCAAGTCGGATAATTAATTAATGTTCTTAATCCGGATAGACCTGCGTTCGAGCCTGTCGAAACGGTTGCAATTACAGGGCACATATTGTCCTCTCCTGTAGCAGCATCAGGTTCGATAGATTCTCTGGACAGCCGATGATTGACCTTCTGGCAGTTCTCACGTTGACACATTTAAAACTGTTTTTTTTTTGATAAAAAAAAAACAAAAAAACGCCACATTCCTTAGATGTTTAAATTTTTTATCTCTGTCCGTGTATGTGTCTTGAGTTGAGTTTTGATTCCTTGTGTTTCTTGATTCCGTGTGTGTCTTGATTCCGTCTGTGCCTTGATTCATTGTGTTTCTTGAGTCCGTGTGTGTCTTGATTCAGTGTGTGTCTTGATTCCGTGTGTGTCTTGATTCCGTGTGTGTCTTGATTCCTTGTGTTTCTTGATTCCGTGCGTGTCTTGATTCCTTGTGTTTCTTGATTCCTTGTGTTTCTTGATTCCGTGTGTGTCTTGATTCCGTGTGTGTCTTGATTCCGTGTGTGTCTTGATTCATTGTGTTTCTTGATTCCGTGTGTGTCTTGATTCCGTCTGTGCCTTGATTCATTGTGTTTCTTGATTCCGTGTGTGTCTTGATTCCGTCTGTGCCTTGATTCATTGTGTTTCTTGATTCCGTGTGTGTCTTGATTCCTTGTGTTTCTTGATTCCGTGCGTGTCTTGATTCAGTGTGTGTCTTGATTCCGTGTGTGTCTTGATTCCGTGTGTGTCTTGATTCCTTGTGTTTCTTGATTCCGTGCGTGTCTTGATTCAGTGTGTGTCTTGATTCCGTGTGTGTCTTGATTCCGTGTGTGTCTTGATTCCGTGTGTGTCTTGATTCCGTGTGTGTCTTGATTCCTTGTGTTTCTTGATTCCGTGCGTGTCTTGATTCAGTGTGTGTCTTGATTCCGTGTGTGTCTTGATTCCGTGTGTGTCTTGATTCCTTGTGTTTCTTGATTCCGTGTGTGTCTTGATTCCGTGTGTGTCTTGATTCCGTCTGTGCCTTGATTCCTTGTGTTTCTTGATTCCGTGTGTGTCTTGATTCCTTGTGTTTCTTGATTCCGTGTGTGTCTTGATTCCGTCTGTGTCTTGATTCCTTGTGTTTCTTGATTCCGTGTGTGTCTTGATCCCGTTTGTGTCTTGATTCCTTGTGTTTCTTGATTCCTTGTGTGTCTTGATTCCTTGTGTGTCTTGATTCCGTGTGTGTCTTGATTCCGTGTGTTTCTTGATTTTTTGTGTTTCTTGATTCCGTGTGTTTCTTGATTCCGTGTGTGTCTTGATTCCGTTTGTGTCTTGATTCCTTGTGTTTCTTGATTCCGTGTGTGTCTTGATTCCGTGTGTTTCTTGATTCCGTGTGTGTCTTGATTCCGTTTGTGTCTTGATTCCTTGTGTTTCTTGATTCCGTGTGTGTCTTGATTCCGTGTGTTTCATGATTCCGTGTGTGTCTTGATTTCGTGTGTTTCATGATTCCGTGTGTGTCTTGATTCCGTGTGTTTCTTGATTTCGTGTATGTCTTGATTCCTTTTGTTTCTTGATTCCTTGTGTGTCTTGATTCCGTGTGTGTCTTGATTCCGTGTGTGTCTTGATTCCTTGTGTTTCTTGGTTCCTTGTGTTTCTTGATTCCGTGTTTGTCTTGATTCCTTGTGTTTCTTGATTCCTTGTGTTTCTTGATTCCTTGTGTTTCTTGATTCCGTGTGTTTCTTGATTCCTTGTGTTTCTTGATTCCTTGTGTTTCTTGATTCCGTGTGTTTCTTGATTCCTTGTGTTTCTTGATTCCGTCTGTGCCTTGATTCCTTATGTGTCCTGATTTCGTGTGTGTCTCCTGAGTGTGTCTTGTTTCCGCGTGTGTCTTGATTCCGTATATTCCCGTGTCCGTCAGAGTCTCAGGTTAGGTTAGTTAGTGTCCGTGCCATTATCCCTTGGGTTTTGAGTCCAGGATGCCATTTGTGTCCCCTCAAATTGCCTCCCTTATCTCCACCTTGGGATCGTGTCAGTGTCCATGTGTGTCTTGATTCTGTGTGTGTCTTGAGTCCGTGTGTGTCTTGAGTCCGTGTATTGATTCCGTGTGTCCGTGTCCGTTAGAGTCTATGAGTGTCCGTATCCGTGTCCGTGTCATTATCCCTGGGGTATTGATTCCAGGATGCCATTTGTGTCCCCTCAAATTGCCTCCCTTATCTCCACCTTCGGATCGTGTCAGTGTCCATGTGTGTCTTGATTCCGTGTGTGTCTTGAATCCGCGTGTGTCTTGAATCCGTGTGTGTCTTGAGTCCATGTGTGTCTTGAGTCAGTGTGTGTCTTGATTCCGCGTGTGTCTTGAGTCTGCGTGTGTCTTGAGTCCGCGTGTGTCTTGAGTCCGTGTGTGTCTTGATTCCGCGTGTGTCTTGAGTCCTTGTGTCTCCTGCAGCCGTGTGCGTCTTGATTCCGTGTGTCCGGGTGTCTTTGGGGTTTTGGGTCCAGGAAGCTATTTGTGTCGACCCAAATTGCCTCCCTTCTCCCCACCTGAAATCCAGGTGGATTGAAAGACCTGCCCGAGGTCAGTGGATCCAGGTATCCGTCCGTGGGCCCCCGGATTTCAACCCTTCCCCACATTCCAAGGGGTCAGTCAATCAATCTTCAGCTATCCAGAGAATCTATCGAAACTGATGCTCCTACAGGAGGGGACACACAGATAAATCTGTGCCCTGTACTTGCAACCGTTCCGACAGGCTCGAACGCAGGTCTATCCGGATTAAGAACATGTTCTATCCGACTAGGCCACGCTGGAGTTGCCTTCTGAATCAAATTTTGCACTTGTATTTATATCTCGTAGTAAGGTTAGTTAGTGTCTATTTATCAACATTTGCAATGACTGACGTGTGAAGTTGTGAGTTTGTGTTGAGAGTTAGAAATACATGACAGCTTATTCGATGAGGTTGCAGTCCAGTGAGGCAGTTTCATGAATGAATATTGGAGAATTTAGGCAAACTGACGTGTGTGTGTGTGTGTTTAAAGGTATGTATTATTTAATATTTAGTGTGGTGTGTGTGTGTCCAAATGAGTTTGTGAATGGTAAACAAGCAATCCAATACCTAATATGTGCTAATCTAGGCCTCGTTTTGTATACATATATATGTGTGTTTTACTAGGGAATGAAAATCCGGTTTGTTTTATTCTAAGTTTTTTCAACAATAAATAGTACATACGCGAACGAACGGTTCGGCTGGGTAAGTATAGCGTTGTGGCGGTCATTTTCTCTGTTAGGCGGGGGTGGGGGTGGTCTCTGGTAATTGTGGTATGGGGGTAGTTATATTTGGGCCTCGGTTGGGGGGTAGGGTGTTGGTAGGGGGGTGGGGGCCGAGGGAGCAGCAGAGGGGGGGCCTGAGGGGTGGGGGGGAGGAAAAGGCATGTAGTTGCCAGTTATTCATTAAGATATTAATTTGTGGAGATAGGTTATATAAGGAAAGATGTTTAGGAAGGAATAAGAAAAGTGTTTGGAACTGATGAAAGTATATGAGTTATAGTGATTCATGTTAGAAGAAAGATATGTGCTTTAAAAGGTGAAGATATTTGTAAAGGACTTTATCTGCTTAATAATGTATTAATTAATGGTAAATGACCATTGGAGATAGATATTCAACAGCATAAAGAGTGGACAAGTTTTAGCAGGAAGGCCGGCACAGAGAGAGAGAATGGACCGATAAATAGTTAGACATTTTTTCTCGAATGGTATACTCTAATAATCATAGGTACATATTTCAGAGCGCGACATTCGTGCGCGCGCGCGCACACACACATATATATACACACACACACACATATATACAGACACACACACACACACACACACACACACACACACACACACACACACACATATATACATACAGTCTCGACAGTCAAATTGCAGAAACTGTCACAATTATGACAAGGATCACTCATATTGGATATATACACACACACAGATAAATTCACGTGGATAAGTCACTCCAATTACACGTATGTACACACACAGACAACATATTTCAGTGAGTGTGGCCCATAGTATACATTAATACTCACACATGCCAGCCCATTCACTATTAATTGGTGTACATATTCATTCACACACATGTTTATGTGTCTCTTTCTTATAAAATACACACACACTGAAAGGAATCTTTGAGAACATTATATACCACATATGTCAGACCAATCCCCAAGTATGCAGCTCCAGCATGGAGTCCACATCTAGTCAAGCATAAGACTAAACTGGAAAAGGTTCAAAGGTTTGCCACCAGACTAGAACCCGAGCTAAGAGGTATGAGCTACGAGGAGAGACTACGGGAATTAAACCTCACTTCGTTGGAAGACAGAAGAGTTAAGGGGGACATGATCACCACATTCAAGATTCTCAAGGGAATCGATAGGGTAGATAAAGGTAGGCTATTTAAAACAAGGGGCACACGTACTAGGGGACACAGGTGGAAACTGAGTGCCCAAATGAGCCACAGAGATATTAGAAAGAACTTTTTTAGTGTCAGAGTAGTTGACAAATGGAATGCATTAGGAAGTGATGTGGTGGAGGCTGACTCCATACACAGTTTCAAGTGTAGATATGATAGAGCCCAATAGGCTCAGGAACCAGTACTCCTGTTGATTGACGGTTGAGAGGCGGGACCAAAGAGCCAGAGCTCTACCCCCACAAGCACAATAAGGTGAGTACAATTAGGTGAGTACACACAAACTCATTGTTAATTTTCCCTGGAACACAACCCGACAAACCGTTTAACAACCAGGTACCCATTCACTGCTTCGTGAAGAGAATCGTTAAGTTAAGGATTGGTGCCTAGTCAATCCGCTCTTCCCCTGCCAGCCAGGATATGAACCCAGGCGAAATCGCTTGAGAAGCGCGAGGTGAGTGCCTTACCACTGATCCACAGGGACTGCCCAAATATGAATGCCATCAGCAGCACTAGCAGTTGGTGTTACCAGGCAGGTTACCCATCCAATTACTAACCAAATTGAAAGTTGCTTAACTTGGCTAATGGGACGAGAAGCAGTGTCCTTTAAGTGGTAGTATGGCCGTTGTTATTGTATACAAGTGGTAACCAATAACTTGTGAGTGAGTGAGTGAGTGAGTGATGATAATGGTAACTGCGGCGGAGGATACTCACACATACCAGCCAATTCTCCATTAATGATAGTTCTTATAGTCAAACAAACCAACCAAAAGTGGACTATAGCACCAACATGGAAATGTTTGGATGCCATTGATCTCGCACAAATCGCTTATAAATGCCACCCGCCGCTATTTATAAAACCTAAACAATCCTCTTCTAAGCACGAATGACTACTCTTAGGCCTTGGATTATGTTCTCTTAGGCTTCATTGAGTCAATACATATAACTTCTTTGAGTCGGGGGACAGGCAGACAGGCAGTCTATATATACATGTTAGGATTATAAAGTGGTCTCCAACACCCACCCCACAAGGTTAAACTAACCCTCACTCAACAGGATGCTAGTAGCTCACTAACTCCTGGATACCTATTTACTGCTAGGTGAACAGGTGCATTGGGTGATAGGAAACGCTACCAACAATTACAGCCCTGCCCGACCGCGATTCGAACCCTGGAATCCCTTATTGAGAGTCGAGAAGGAACACATGTTACATATATGTGTACTCACCTATTTGTGCCAGGAGGATCGAGCATTAATCTTAGAGTCTGCCTTTAAGCCGTCGGTTGTTTATAGCAATAACTCTTGGCCTATTTCCTAACTTAACCTAGCCTAACCTATACCCTACCCTAACCTATAACCTACCACAATCTAAAACCAAACCTAATATAACTTAACCTAATCTAAATCTAACCTAACCTACACCTAAACCCAATCTACCTAACTTACCTAACTAAGCTAACCTAACCTAACCAAACCTAACCTAACTAACCTAACCTAATCTAACCTAACTAACCTAACCTAACTAATCTAACCAAACCTAACTAACGTAACGTAACCTAACCTAACCAAACCTAACCTAACTAACCTAACCTAATCTAACCTAACCTAACCTAACTAACCTAACCTAAACCTAACCAAACCTAACCTAACCTAACCTAACTAACGTAACCTAACCTAACCTAACCTAACCTAACCTAACTAACCTAACCTAACCTAACCTAAACCTAACCAAACCTAACCTAACAAACCTAACCTAACCTAACCTAACCTAAACCTAACCTAACCTAACCTAACCTAACCTAACCTAACCTAACCTAAACCTAACCTAACCTAACCAAACCAAACCTAACCTAACCAAACTTAACCTCACCTAACCTAAACCTAACCTAACCTAACCTAACCAAACCTAACCTAACCAAACTTAACCTAACCTAACCTAACCAACACCCACCTCACAAGATCGAACACCCTGACTGACCCTCACTAGGATGCAACCCTACATGAAGCTCATAACTCCTGGATACCTGTTTACTGCTAGGAGAACAGAGGCATTAGGTGATAGGAAACGCTACCAATAATTTCAGTCCTGCTTGGCCGGGTTTCGATCCAGGAATCCCCGATCGTTAGTCTAGAAGGAACACATACATGTTTCATATTTCTGTGTACTCACCTATTTGTACTTGCAGGACTGAGCATCAGTTTTTGAACGCTGACAATATAGCCGCCGGTTGTTTAAAGCAATGACTCCTGGTCTATTTTCCTGTCATATCAACTTTTAAAATTATGAATGGAGTTTGCATCTACAACTGTGGGTTTTTGTAAGTTTGTTCTCACCTAGTTGTATTCACCTAGTTGTGTTTGCTAGGTTTGATATTCAGATCTTTGGTCCCACCTCTCAACCATCAATCTTGTAATCAAGCTCAAGTAGTTTTCCAGAAGTTATGTAACTCATAACTCTCAGCTCTGTTGGAAAAAAGGCTGGGGCTGCATATTCAATTATTTGTCTCGCATAGGTTGAAAAAAAAGGTTCATTCTTCTTTACACAAGTTAGAAATGTTACTTTGAACATGTTCTATCCAAGTCGGATAGAACATGTTCTTAATCCGGATAGACCTGCGTTCGAGCCTGTCGAAACGGTTGCAATTACAGGGCACATATTGTCCTCTCCTGTAGCAGCATCAGGTTCGATAGATTCTCTGGACAGCCGATGATTGACCTTCTGGCAGTTCTCACGTTGACACATTTAAAACTGTTTTTTTTTTGATAAAAAAAAAACAAAAAAACGCCACATTCCTTAGATGTTTAAATTTTTTATCTCTGTCCGTGTATGTGTCTTGAGTTGAGTTTTGATTCCTTGTGTTTCTTGATTCCGTGTGTGTCTTGATTCCGTCTGTGCCTTGATTCATTGTGTTTCTTGAGTCCGTGTGTGTCTTGATTCCTTGTGTTTCTTGATTCCGTGCGTGTCTTGATTCAGTGTGTGTCTTGATTCCGTGTGTGTCTTGATTCCGTGTGTGTCTTGATTCCTTGTGTTTCTTGATTCCGTGTGTGTCTTGATTCCGTGTGTGTCTTGATTCCGTCTGTGCCTTGATTCCTTGTGTTTCTTGATTCCGTGTGTGTCTTGATTCCTTGTGTTTCTTGATTCCGTGTGTGTCTTGATTCCGTCTGTGTCTTGATTCCTTGTGTTTCTTGATTCCGTGTGTGTCTTGATCCCGTTTGTGTCTTGATTCCTTGTGTTTCTTGATTCCTTGTGTGTCTTGATTCCTTGTGTGTCTTGATTCCGTGTGTGTCTTGATTCCGTGTGTTTCTTGATTTTTTGTGTTTCTTGATTCCGTGTGTTTCTTGATTCCGTGTGTGTCTTGATTCCGTTTGTGTCTTGATTCCTTGTGTTTCTTGATTCCGTGTGTGTCTTGATTCCGTGTGTTTCTTGATTCCGTGTGTGTCTTGATTCCGTTTGTGTCTTGATTCCTTGTGTTTCTTGATTCCGTGTGTGTCTTGATTCCGTGTGTTTCATGATTCCGTGTGTGTCTTGATTTCGTGTGTTTCATGATTCCGTGTGTGTCTTGATTCCGTGTGTTTCTTGATTTCGTGTATGTCTTGATTCCTTTTGTTTCTTGATTCCTTGTGTGTCTTGATTCCGTGTGTGTCTTGATTCCGTGTGTGTCTTGATTCCTTGTGTTTCTTGGTTCCTTGTGTTTCTTGATTCCGTGTTTGTCTTGATTCCTTGTGTTTCTTGATTCCTTGTGTTTCTTGATTCCTTGTGTTTCTTGATTCCGTGTGTTTCTTGATTCCTTGTGTTTCTTGATTCCTTGTGTTTCTTGATTCCGTGTGTTTCTTGATTCCTTGTGTTTCTTGATTCCGTCTGTGCCTTGATTCCTTATGTGTCCTGATTTCGTGTGTGTCTCCTGAGTGTGTCTTGTTTCCGCGTGTGTCTTGATTCCGTATATTCCCGTGTCCGTCAGAGTGTTAGGTTAGGTTAGTTAGTGTCCGTGTCCGTGCCATTATCCCTTGGGTTTTGAGTCCAGGATGCCATTTGTGTCCCCTCAAATTGCCTCCCTTATCTCCACCTTGGGATCGTGTCAGTGTCCATGTGTGTCTTGATTCTGTGTGTGTCTTGAGTCCGTGTGTGTCTTGAGTCCGTGTATTGATTCCGTGTGTCCGTGTCCGTTAGAGTCTATGAGTGTCCGTATCCGTGTCCGTGTCATTATCCCTGGGGTATTGATTCCAGGATGCCATTTGTGTCCCCTCAAATTGCCTCCCTTATCTCCACCTTCGGATCGTGTCAGTGTCCATGTGTGTCTTGATTCCGTGTGTGTCTTGAATCCGCGTGTGTCTTGAATCCGTGTGTGTCTTGAGTCCATGTGTGTCTTGAGTCAGTGTGTGTCTTGATTCCGCGTGTGTCTTGAGTCTGCGTGTGTCTTGAGTCCGCGTGTGTCTTGAGTCCGTGTGTGTCTTGATTCCGCGTGTGTCTTGAGTCCTTGTGTCTCCTGCAGCCGTGTGCGTCTTGATTCCGTGTGTCCGGGTGTCTTTGGGGTTTTGGGTCCAGGAAGCTATTTGTGTCGACCCAAATTGCCTCCCTTCTCCCCACCTGAAATCCAGGTGGATTGAAAGACCTGCCCGAGGTCAGTGGATCCAGGTATCCGTCCGTGGGCCCCCGGATTTCAACCCTTCCCCACATTCCAAGGGGTCAGTCAATCAATCTTCAGCTATCCAGAGAATCTATCGAAACTGATGCTCCTACAGGAGGGGACACACAGATAAATCTGTGCCCTGTACTTGCAACCGTTCCGACAGGCTCGAACGCAGGTCTATCCGGATTAAGAACATGTTCTATCCGACTAGGCCACGCTGGAGTTGCCTTCTGAATCAAATTTTGCACTTGTATTTATATCTCGTAGTAAGGTTAGTTAGTGTCTATTTATCAACATTTGCAATGACTGACGTGTGAAGTTGTGAGTTTGTGTTGAGAGTTAGAAATACATGACAGCTTATTCGATGAGGTTGCAGGTCCAGTGAGGCAGTTTCATGAATGAATATTGGAGAATTTAGGCAAACTGACGTGTGTGTGTGTGTGTTTAAAGGTATGTATTATTTAATATTTAGTGTGGTGTGTGTGTGTCCAAATGAGTTTGTGAATGGTAAACAAGCAATCCAATACCTAATATGTGCTAATCTAGGCCTCGTTTTGTATACATATATATGTGTGTTTTACTAGGGAATGAAAATCCGGTTTGTTTTATTCTAAGTTTTTTCAACAATAAATAGTACATACGCGAACGAACGGTTCGGCTGGGTAAGTATAGCGTTGTGGCGGTCATTTTCTCTGTTAGGCGGGGGTGGGGGTGGTCTCTGGTAATTGTGGTATGGGGGTAGTTATATTTGGGCCTCGGTTGGGGGGTAGGGTGTTGGTAGGGGGGTGGGGGCCGAGGGAGCAGCAGAGGGGGGGCCTGAGGGGTGGGGGGGAGGAAAAGGCATGTAGTTGCCAGTTATTCATTAAGATATTAATTTGTGGAGATAGGTTATATAAGGAAAGATGTTTAGGAAGGAATAAGAAAAGTGTTTGGAACTGATGAAAGTATATGAGTTATAGTGATTCATGTTAGAAGAAAGATATGTGCTTTAAAAGGTGAAGATATTTGTAAAGGACTTTATCTGCTTAATAATGTATTAATTAATGGTAAATGACCATTGGAGATAGATATTCAACAGCATAAAGAGTGGACAAGTTTTAGCAGGAAGGCCGGCACAGAGAGAGAGAATGGACCGATAAATAGTTAGACATTTTTTCTCGAATGGTATACTCTAATAATCATAGGTACATATTTCAGAGCGCGACATTCGTGCGCGCGCGCGCACACACACATATATATACACACACACACACATATATACAGACACACACACACACACACACACACACACACACACACACACACACATATATACATACAGTCTCGACAGTCAAATTGCAGAAACTGTCACAATTATGACAAGGATCACTCATATTGGATATATACACACACACAGATAAATTCACGTGGATAAGTCACTCCAATTACACGTATGTACACACACAGACAACATATTTCAGTGAGTGTGGCCCATAGTATACATTAATACTCACACATGCCAGCCCATTCACTATTAATTGGTGTACATATTCATTCACACACATGTTTATGTGTCTCTTTCTTATAAAATACACACACACTGAAAGGAATCTTTGAGAACATTATATACCACATATGTCAGACCAATCCCCAAGTATGCAGCTCCAGCATGGAGTCCACATCTAGTCAAGCATAAGACTAAACTGGAAAAGGTTCAAAGGTTTGCCACCAGACTAGAACCCGAGCTAAGAGGTATGAGCTACGAGGAGAGACTACGGGAATTAAACCTCACTTCGTTGGAAGACAGAAGAGTTAAGGGGGACATGATCACCACATTCAAGATTCTCAAGGGAATCGATAGGGTAGATAAAGGTAGGCTATTTAAAACAAGGGGCACACGTACTAGGGGACACAGGTGGAAACTGAGTGCCCAAATGAGCCACAGAGATATTAGAAAGAACTTTTTTAGTGTCAGAGTAGTTGACAAATGGAATGCATTAGGAAGTGATGTGGTGGAGGCTGACTCCATACACAGTTTCAAGTGTAGATATGATAGAGCCCAATAGGCTCAGGAACCAGTACTCCTGTTGATTGACGGTTGAGAGGCGGGACCAAAGAGCCAGAGCTCTACCCCCACAAGCACAATAAGGTGAGTACAATTAGGTGAGTACACACAAACTCATTGTTAATTTTCCCTGGAACACAACCCGACAAACCGTTTAACAACCAGGTACCCATTCACTGCTTCGTGAAGAGAATCGTTAAGTTAAGGATTGGTGCCTAGTCAATCCGCTCTTCCCCTGCCAGCCAGGATATGAACCCAGGCGAAATCGCTTGAGAAGCGCGAGGTGAGTGCCTTACCACTGATCCACAGGGACTGCCCAAATATGAATGCCATCAGCAGCACTAGCAGTTGGTGTTACCAGGCAGGTTACCCATCCAATTACTAACCAAATTGAAAGTTGCTTAACTTGGCTAATGGGACGAGAAGCAGTGTCCTTTAAGTGGTAGTATGGCCGTTGTTATTGTATACAAGTGGTAACCAATAACTTGTGAGTGAGTGATGATAATGGTAACTGCGGCGGAGGATACTCACACATACCAGCCAATTCTCCATTAATGATAGTTCTTATAGTCAAACAAACCAACCAAAAGTGGACTATAGCACCAACATGGAAATGTTTGGATGCCATTGATCTCGCACAAATCGCTTATAAATGCCACCCGCCGCTATTTATAAAACCTAAACAATCCTCTTCTAAGCACGAATGACTACTCTTAGGCCTTGGATTATGTTCTCTTAGGCTTCATTGAGTCAATACATATAACTTCTTTGAGTCGGGGGACAGGCAGACAGGCAGTCTATATATACATGTTAGGATTATAAAGTGGTCTCCAACACCCACCCCACAAGGTTAAACTAACCCTCACTCAACAGGATGCTAGTAGCTCACTAACTCCTGGATACCTATTTACTGCTAGGTGAACAGGTGCATTGGGTGATAGGAAACGCTACCAACAATTACAGCCCTGCCCGACCGCGATTCGAACCCTGGAATCCCTTATTGAGAGTCGAGAAGGAACACATCATTCATGTTACATATATGTGTACTCACCTATTTGTGCCAGGAGGATCGAGCGTTAATCTTAGAGTCTGCCTTTAAGCCGTCGGTTGTTTATAGCAATAACTCTTGGCCTATTTCCTAACTTAACCTAGCCTAACCTATACCCTACCCTAACCTATAACCTACCACAATCTAAAACCAAACCTAATATAACTTAACCTAATCTAAATCTAACCTAACCTACACCTAAACCCAATCTACCTAACTTACCTAACTAAGCTAACCTAACCTAACCAAACCTAACCTAACTAACCTAACCTAATCTAACCTAACTAACCTAACCTAACTAATCTAACCAAACCTAACTAACGTAACGTAACCTAACCTAACCAAACCTAACCTAACTAACCTAACCTAATCTAACCTAACCTAACCTAACTAACCTAACCTAAACCTAACCAAACCTAACCTAACCTAACCTAACTAACGTAACCTAACCTAACCTAACCTAACCTAACCTAACTAACCTAACCTAACCTAACCTAAACCTAACCAAACCTAACCTAACAAACCTAACCTAACCTAACCTAACCTAAACCTAACCTAACCTAACCTAACCTAACCTAACCTAACCTAAACCTAACCTAACCTAACCTAACCAAACCTAACCTAACCAAACTTAACCTCACCTAACCTAAACCTAACCTAACCTAACCTAACCAAACCTAACCTAACCAAACTTAACCTAACCTAACCTAACCTAACTTAACCTCACCTAACCTAACCAAACATAACCTAACCTAACCTAACCAAACTTAACCTCACCTAACCTAAGCAAACTTAACCTAACCTAACCTAACCAAACTTAACCTAACCTAACCTAATCTAACCTAACCTAACCTAACCTAAACCTAACCTAACCTAACCAAACCTAACCTAACCAAACTTAACCTAACCTAACCTAACCTAACCAAACTTAACCTAACCTAACCTAACCAACACCCACCTCACAAGATCGAATACCCTGACTGACCCTCACTAGGATGCAACCCTACATGAAGCTCATAACTCCTGGATACCTGTTTACTGCTAGGAGAACAGAGGCATTAGGTGATAGGAAACGCTACCAATAATTTCAGTCCTGCCAGGCCGGGTTTCGATCCAGGAATCCCCGATCGTTAGTCTAGAAGGAACACACACATGTTTCATATTTCTGTGTACTCACCTATTTGTACTTGCAGGACTGAGCATCAGTTTTTGAACGCTGACAATATAGCCGCCGGTTGTTTAAAGCAATAACTCCTGGTCTATTTTCCTGTCATATCAACTTTTAAAATTATGAATGGAGTTTGCATCTACAACTGTGGGTTTTTGTAAGTTTGTTCTCACCTAGTTGTATTCACCTAGTTGTGTTTGCTAGGTTTGATATTCAGATCTTTGGTCCCACCTCTCAACCATCAATCAATTGCTCAAGTAGTTTTCCAGAAGTTATGTAACTCATAACTCTCAGCTCTGTTGGAAAAAAGGCTGGGCTGCATATTCAATTATTTGTCTCGCATAGGTTGAAAAAAAAGGTTCATTCTTCTTTACACAAGTTAGAAATGTTACTTTGAACATGCTCTATCCAAGTCGGATAGAACATGTTCTTAATCCGGATAGACCTGCGTTCGAGCCTGTCGAAACGGTTGCAATTACAGGGCACACATATTGTCCTCTCCTGTAGCAGCATCAGGTTCGATAGATTCTCTGGACAGCCGATGATTGACCTTCTGGCAGTTCTCACGTTGACACATTTAAAACTGTTTTTTTTTATAAAAAACAAAACAAAAAAACGCCACATTCTTTAGATGTTTAAATTTTTTATCTCTGTCCGTGTATGTGTCTTGAGTTGAGTTTTGATTCCTTGTGTTTCTTGATTCCGTCTGTGCCTTGATTCATTGTGTTTCTTGATTCCGTGTGTGTCTTGATTCCTTGTGTTTCTTGATTCCGTGCGTGTCTTGATTCAGTGTGTGTCTTGATTCCGTGTGTGTCTTGATTCCGTGTGTGTCTTGATTCCTTGTGTTTCTTGATTCCGTGCGTGTCTTGATTCAGTGTGTGTCTTGATTCCGTGTGTGTCTTGATTCCGTGTGTGTCTTGATTCCTTGTGTTTCTTGATTCCGTTTGTGTCTTGATTCCGTGTGTGTCTTGATTCCGTCTGTGCCTTGATTCCTTGTGTTTCTTGATTCCGTTTGTGTCTTGATTCCTTGTGTTTCTTGATTCCGTCTGTGTCTTGATTCCGTCTGTGTCTTGATTCCTTGTGTTTCTTGATTCCGTGTGTGTCTTGATTCCGTCTGTGTCTTGATTCCTTGTGTTTCTTGATTCCGTGTGTGTCTTGATCCCGTTTGTGTCTTGATTCCTTGTGTTTCTTGATTCCTTGTGTGTCTTGATTCCTTGTGTGTCTTGATTCCGTCTGTGCCTTGATTCCTTGTGTTTCTTGATTCCGTGTGTGTCTTGATTCCGTTTGAGTCTTGATTCCTTGTGTTTCTTGAATCCGTGTGTGTCTTGATTCCGTGTGTGTCTTGATTCCGTCTGTGCCTTGATTCCTTGTGTGTCTTGATTCCGTGTGTGTCTTGATTCCGTCTGTGCCTTGATTCCTTATGTTTCTTGATTCCGTGTGTGTCTTGATTCCTTGTGTGTCTTGATTCCTTGTGATTCTTGATTCCGTGCGTGTCTTGATTCCGTGTGTGTTTTGATTCCCTCTGTGCCTTGATTCCTTGTGTTTCTTGATTCCGTGTGTGTCTTGATTCCGTTTGTGTCTTGATTCCTTGTGTTTCTTGATTCCGTGTGTGTCTTGATTCCGTGTGTTTCTTGATTTCTTGTGTTTCTTGATTCCGTGTGTGTCTTGATTCCGTTTGTGTCTTGATTCCGTTTGTGTCTTGATTCTTTGTGTTTCTTGATTCCGTGTGTGTCTTGATTCCGTGTGTTTCTTGATTCCTTGTGTGTCTTGATTCCGTGTGTTTCATGATTCCGTGTGTGTCTTGATTTCGTGTGTGTCATGATTCCGTGTGTTTCTTGATTTCGTGTATGTCTTGATTCCTTTTGTTTCTTGATTCCTTGTGTGTCTTGATTCCGTGTGTGTCTTGATTCCGTGTGTGTCTTGATTCCTTGTGTTTCTTGGTTCCTTGTGTTTCTTGATTCCGTGTTTGTCTTGATTCCTTGTGTTTCTTGATTCCTTGTGTTTCTTGATTCCGTGTGTATCTTGATTCCTTGTGTTTCTTGATTCCGTCTGTGCCTTGATTCCTTATGTGTCCTGATTTCGTGTGTGTCTCCTGAGTGTGTCTTGTTTCCGCGTGTGTCTTGATTCCGTATGTTCCCGTGTCCGTCAGAGTCTTAGGTTAGGTTAGTTAGTGTCCGTGTCCGTGCCATTATCCCTGGGGTTTTGAGTCCAGGATGCCATTTGTGTCCCCTCAAATTGCCTCCCTGATCTCCACCTTGGGATCGTGTCAGTGTCCATGTGTGTCTTGATTCTGTGTGTGTCTTGAGTCCGTGTGTGTCTTGAGTCCGTGTATTGATTCCGTGTGTCCGTGTCCGTTAGAGTCTATGAGTGTCCGTATCCGTGTCCGTGTCCGTGTCATTATCCCTGGGGTATTGAGTCCAGGATGCCATTTGTGTCCCCTCAAATTGCCTCCCTTATCTCCACCTTGGGATCGTGTCAGTGTCCATGTGTGTCTTGATTCCGTGTGTGTCTTGAGTCCGCGTGTGTCTTGAATCCGTGTGTGTCTTGAGTCCATGTGTGTCTTGAGTCCGTGTGTGTCTTGATTCCGCGTGTGTCTTGAGTCTGCGTGTGTCTTGAGTCCGCGTGTGTCTTGAGTCCGTGTGTGTCTTGATTCCGCGTGTGTCTTGAGTCCTTGTGTCTCCTGCAGCCGTGTGCGTCTTGATTCCGTGTGTCCGGGTGTCTTTGGGGTTTTGGGTCCAGGAAGCTATTTGTGTCGACCCAAATTGCCTCCCTTCTCCCCACCTGAAATCCAGGTGGATTGAAAGACCTGCCCGAGGTCAGTGGATCCAGGTATCCGTCCGTGGGCCCCCGGATTTCAACCCTTCCCCACATTCCAAGGGGTCAGTCAATCAATCTTCAGCTATCCAGAGAATCTATCGAAACTGATGCTCCTACAGGAGGGGACACACAGATAAATCTGTGCCCTGTACTTGCAACCGTTCCGACAGGCTCGAACGCAGGTCTATCCGGATTAAGAACATGTTCTATCCGACTAGGCCACGCTGGAGTTGCCTTCTGAATCAAATTTTGCACTTGTATTTATATCTCGTAGTAAGGTTAGTTAGTGTCTATTTATCAACATTTGCAATGACTGACGTGTGAAGTTGTGAGTTTGTGTTGAGAGTTAGAAATACATGACAGCTTATTCGATGAGGTTGCAGTCCAGTGAGGCAGTTTCATGAATGAATATTGGAGAATTTAGGCAAACTGACGTGTGTGTGTGTGTGTGTGTGTGTGTTTAAAGGTATGTATTATTTAATATTTAGTGTGGTGTGTGTGTGTCCAAATGAGTTTGTGAATGGTAAACAAGCAATCCAATACCTAATATGTGCTAATCTAGGCCTCGTTTTGTATACATATATATATGTGTTTTACTAGGGAATGAAAATCCGGTTTGTTTTATTCTAAGTTTTTTCAACAATAAATAGTACATACGCGAACGAACGGTTCGGCTGGGTAAGTATAGCGTTGTGGCGGTCATTTTCTCTGTTAGGCGGCGGTCGGGGGAGGGGGCGGGGGTGGTCTCTGGTAATTGTGGTATGGGGGTAGTTATATTTGGACCTCGGTTGGGGGGTAGGGTGTTGGTAGGGGGGTGGGGGCCGAGGGAGCAGCAGAGGGGTGGCCTGAGGGGTGGGGGGGAGGGAAAGGCATGGAGTTGCCAGTTAATCATTAAGATATTAATTTGTGAAGATAGGTTATATAAGGACAGATGTTTAGGAAGGAATAAGAAAAGTGTTTGGAACTGATGAAAGTATATGAGTTATAGTGATTCATGTTAGAAAAAAGATATGTGCTTTAAAAGGTGAAGAGATTTGTAAAGGACTTTATCTGCTTAATAATATATTAATTAATGGTAAATGACCATTGGAGATAGATATTCAACAGCATAATGAGTGGACAAGTTTTAGCAGGAAGGCCGGCACAGAGAGAGAGAATGGACTGATAAATAGTTAGACATTTTTTCTCGAATGGTATACTCTAATAATCATAGGTACATATTTCAGAGCGCGACATTCGTGCCCGCGCGCGCACACACACATATATACACACACACACACATATATACAGACACACATACACACACACACACACACACACACACACACACACACACACACACACACACACACACACACACACACACACACACACACATATATACAAACATACATACAGTCTCGACAGTCAAATTGCAGAAACTGTCACAATTATGACAAGGATCACTCATATTGGATATATACACACACAGATAAATTCACGTGGATAAGTCACTCCAATTACACGTATGTACACACACAGACAACATATTTCAGTGAGTGTGGCCCATAGTATACATTAATACTTACACATGCCAGCCCATTCACTATTAATTGGTGTACATATTCATTCACACACATGTTTATGTGTCTCTTTCTTATAAAATACACACACACTGAAAGGAATCTTTGAGAACATTATATACCACATATGTCAGACCAATCCCCAAGTATGCAGCTCCAGCATGGAGTCCACATCTAGTCAAGCATAAGACTAAACTGGAAAAGGTTCAAAGGTTTGCCACCAGACTAGAACCCGAGCTAAGAGGTATGAGCTACGAGGAGAGACTACGGGAATTAAACCTCACTTCGTTGGAAGACAGAAGAGTTAAGGGGGACATGATCACCACATTCAAGATTCTCAAGGGAATCGATAGGGGTAGATAAAGGTAGGCTATTTAAAACAAGGGGCACACGTACTAGGGGACACAGGTGGAAACTGAGTGCCCAAATGAGCCACAGAGATATTAGAAAGAACTTTTTTAGTGTCAGAGTAGTTGACAAATGGAATGCATTAGGAAGTGATGTGGTGAAGGCTGACTCCATACACAGTTTCAAGTGTAGATATGATAGAGCCCAATAGGCTCAGGAACCAGTACTCCTGTTGATTGACGGTTGAGAGGCGGGACCAAAGAGCCAGAGCTCAACCCCCGCAAGCACAATAAGGTGAGTACAATTAGGTGAGTACACACAAACTCATTGTTAATTTTCCCTGGAACACAACCCGACAAACCGTTTAACAACCAGGTACCCATTCACTGCTTCGTGAAGAGAATCGTTAAGTTAAGGATTGGTGCCTAGTCAATCCGCTCTTCCCCTGCCAGCCAGGATATGAACCCAGGCGAAATCGCTTGAGAAGCGCGAGGTGAGTGCCTTACCACTGATCCACAGGGACTGCCCAAATATGAATGCCATCAGCAGCACTAGCAGTTGGTGTTACCAGGCAGGTTACCCATCCAATTACTAACCAAATTGAAAGTTGCTTAACTTGGCTAATGGGACGAGAAGCAGTGTCCTTTAAGTGGTAGTATGGCCGTTGTTATTGTATACAAGTGGTAACCAATAACTTGTGAGTGAGTGAGTGAGTGATGATAATGGTAACTGCGGCGGAGGATACTCACACATACCAGCCAATTCTCCATTAATGATAGTTCTTATAGTCAAACAAACCAACCAAAAGTGGACTATAGCACCAACATGGAAATGTTTGGATGCCATTGATCTCGCACAAATCACTTATAAATGCCACCCGCCGCTATTTATAAAACCTAAACAATCCTCTTCTAAGCACGAATGACTACTCTTAGGCCTTGGATTATGTTCTCTTAGGCTTCATTGAGTCAATACATATAACTTCTTTGAGTCGGGGGACAGGCAGTCAGGCAGTCTATATATACATGTTAGGATTATAAAGTGGTCTCCAACACCCACCCCACAAGGTTAAACTAACCCTCACTCACCAGGATGCTAGTAGCTCACTAACTCCTGGATACCTATTTACTGCTAGGTGAACAGGTGCATTGGGTGATAGGAAACGCTACCAACAATTACAGCCCTACCCGACCGCGATTCGAACCCTGGAATCCCTTATTGAGAGTCGAGAAGGAACACATGTTACATATATGTGAACTCTCCTATTTGTGCCAGGAGGATCGAGCGTTAATCTTAGAGTCTGCCTTTAAGCCGTCGGTTGTTTATAGCAATAACTCTTGGCCTATTTCCTAACTTAACCAAGCCTAACCTATACCCTACCCTAACCTATAACCTACCACAATCTAAAACCAAACCTAATATAACTTAACCTAATCTAAATCTAACCTAACCTACACCTAAACCCAATCTACCTAACTTACCTAACTAAGCTAACCTAACGAAACCTAACCTAACTAACCTAACCTAACCTAACCTAACTAACCTAACCTAACTAATCTAACCTAACCTAACTAACGTAACGTAACCTAACCTAACCAAACCTAACCTAACTAACCTAACCTAATCTAACCTAACCTAACCTAACTAACCTAACCTAAACCTAACCAAACCTAACCTAACCTAACCTAACTAACGTAACCTAACCTAACCTAACCTAACCTAACTAACCTAACCTAACCTAACCTAAACCTAACCAAACCTAACCTAACTAACCTAACCTAACCTAACCTAACCTAAACCTAACCTAACCTAACCTAACCTAACCTAACCTAACCTAAACCTAACCTAACCTAACCTAACCAAACCTAACCTAACCAAACTTAACCTAACCTAACCTAACCTAACCTAACCAAACTTAACCTAACCTAACCTAACCAACACCCACCTCACAAGATCGAACACCCTGACTGACCCTCACTAGGATGCAACCCTACATGAAGCTCACAACTCCTGGATACCTGTTTACTGCTAGGAGAACAGAGGCATTAGGTGATAGGAAACGCTACCAATAATTTCAGTCCTGCCTGGCCGGGTTTCGATCCAGGAATCCCCGATCGTTAGTCTAGAAGGAACACATACATGTTTCATATTTCTGTGTACTCACCTATTTGTACTTGCAGGACTGAGCATCAGTTTTTGAACGCTGACAATATAGCCGCCGGTTGTTTAATGCAATGACTCCTGGTCTATTTTCCTGTCATATCAACTTTTAAAATTATGAATGGAGGTTGCATCTACAACTGTGGGTTTTTGTAAGTTTGTTCTCACCTAGTTGTATTCACCTAGTTGTGTTTGCTAGGTTTGATATTCAGATCTTTGGTCCCACCTCTCAACCATCAATCAATTGCTCAAGTAGTTTTCCAGAAGTTATGTAACTCATAACTCTCAGCTCTGTTGGAAAAAAGGCTGGGCTGCATATTCAATTATTTGTCTCGCATAGGTTGAAAAAAAAGGTTCATTCTTCTTTACACAAGTTAGAAATGTTACTTTGAACATGCTCTATCCAAGTCGGATAGAACATGTTCTTAATCCGGATAGACCTGCGTTCGAGCCTGTCGAAACGGTTGCAATTACAGGGCACACATATTGTCCTCTCCTGTAGCAGCATCAGGTTCGATAGATTCTCTGGACAGCCGATGATTGACCTTCTGGCAGTTCTCACGTTGACACATTTAAAACTGTTTTTTTTTTATAAAAAACAAAACAAAAAAACGCCACATTCTTTAGATGTTTAAATTTTTTATCTCTGTCCGTGTATGTGTCTTGAGTTGAGTTTTGATTCCTTGTGTTTCTTGATTCCGTCTGTGCCTTGATTCATTGTGTTTCTTGATTCCGTGTGTGTCTTGATTCCTTGTGTTTCTTGATTCCGTGCGTGTCTTGATTCAGTGTGTGTCTTGATTCCGTGTGTGTCTTGATTCCGTGTGTGTCTTGATTCCTTGTGTTTCTTGATTCCGTGCGTGTCTTGATTCAGTGTGTGTCTTGATTCCGTGTGTGTCTTGATTCCGTGTGTGTCTTGATTCCTTGTGTTTCTTGATTCCGTTTGTGTCTTGATTCCGTGTGTGTCTTGATTCCGTCTGTGCCTTGATTCCTTGTGTTTCTTGATTCCGTTTGTGTCTTGATTCCTTGTGTTTCTTGATTCCGTGTGTGTCTTGATTCCGTCTGTGTCTTGATTCCTTGTGTTTCTTGATTCCGTGTGTGTCTTGATTCCGTCTGTGTCTTGATTCCTTGTGTTTCTTGATTCCGTGTGTGTCTTGATCCCGTTTGTGTCTTGATTCCTTGTGTTTCTTGATTCCTTGTGTGTCTTGATTCCTTGTGTGTCTTGATTCCGTCTGTGCCTTGATTCCTTGTGTTTCTTGATTCCGTGTGTGTCTTGATTCCGTTTGAGTCTTGATTCCTTGTGTTTCTTGAATCCGTGTGTGTCTTGATTCCGTGTGTGTCTTGATTCCGTCTGTGCCTTGATTCCTTGTGTGTCTTGATTCCGTGTGTGTCTTGATTCCGTCTGTGCCTTGATTCCTTATGTTTCTTGATTCCGTGTGTGTCTTGATTCCTTGTGTGTCTTGATTCCTTGTGATTCTTGATTCCGTGCGTGTCTTGATTCCGTGTGTGTTTTGATTCCCTCTGTGCCTTGATTCCTTGTGTTTCTTGATTCCGTGTGTGTCTTGATTCCGTTTGTGTCTTGATTCCTTGTGTTTCTTGATTCCGTGTGTGTCTTGATTCCGTGTGTTTCTTGATTTCTTGTGTTTCTTGATTCCGTGTGTGTCTTGATTCCGTTTGTGTCTTGATTCCGTTTGTGTCTTGATTCTTTGTGTTTCTTGATTCCGTGTGTGTCTTGATTCCGTGTGTTTCTTGATTCCTTGTGTGTCTTGATTCCGTGTGTTTCATGATTCCGTGTGTGTCTTGATTTCGTGTGTGTCATGATTCCGTGTGTTTCTTGATTTCGTGTATGTCTTGATTCCTTTTGTTTCTTGATTCCTTGTGTGTCTTGATTCCGTGTGTGTCTTGATTCCGTGTGTGTCTTGATTCCTTGTGTTTCTTGGTTCCTTGTGTTTCTTGATTCCGTGTTTGTCTTGATTCCTTGTGTTTCTTGATTCCTTGTGTTTCTTGATTCCGTGTGTATCTTGATTCCTTGTGTTTCTTGATTCCGTCTGTGCCTTGATTCCTTATGTGTCCTGATTTCGTGTGTGTCTCCTGAGTGTGTCTTGTTTCCGCGTGTGTCTTGATTCCGTATGTTCCCGTGTCCGTCAGAGTCTTAGGTTAGGTTAGTTAGTGTCCGTGTCCGTGCCATTATCCCTGGGGTTTTGAGTCCAGGATGCCATTTGTGTCCCCTCAAATTGCCTCCCTGATCTCCACCTTGGGATCGTGTCAGTGTCCATGTGTGTCTTGATTCTGTGTGTGTCTTGAGTCCGTGTGTGTCTTGAGTCCGTGTATTGATTCCGTGTGTCCGTGTCCGTTAGAGTCTATGAGTGTCCGTATCCGTGTCCGTGTCCGTGTCATTATCCCTGGGGTATTGAGTCCAGGATGCCATTTGTGTCCCCTCAAATTGCCTCCCTTATCTCCACCTTGGGATCGTGTCAGTGTCCATGTGTGTCTTGATTCCGTGTGTGTCTTGAGTCCGCGTGTGTCTTGAATCCGTGTGTGTCTTGAGTCCATGTGTGTCTTGAGTCCGTGTGTGTCTTGATTCCGCGTGTGTCTTGAGTCTGCGTGTGTCTTGAGTCCGCGTGTGTCTTGAGTCCGTGTGTGTCTTGATTCCGCGTGTGTCTTGAGTCCTTGTGTCTCCTGCAGCCGTGTGCGTCTTGATTCCGTGTGTCCGGGTGTCTTTGGGGTTTTGGGTCCAGGAAGCTATTTGTGTCGACCCAAATTGCCTCCCTTCTCCCCACCTGAAATCCAGGTGGATTGAAAGACCTGCCCGAGGTCAGTGGATCCAGGTATCCGTCCGTGGGCCCCCGGATTTCAACCCTTCCCCACATTCCAAGGGGTCAGTCAATCAATCTTCAGCTATCCAGAGAATCTATCGAAACTGATGCTCCTACAGGAGGGGACACACAGATAAATCTGTGCCCTGTACTTGCAACCGTTCCGACAGGCTCGAACGCAGGTCTATCCGGATTAAGAACATGTTCTATCCGACTAGGCCACGCTGGAGTTGCCTTCTGAATCAAATTTTGCACTTGTATTTATATCTCGTAGTAAGGTTAGTTAGTGTCTATTTATCAACATTTGCAATGACTGACGTGTGAAGTTGTGAGTTTGTGTTGAGAGTTAGAAATACATGACAGCTTATTCGATGAGGTTGCAGTCCAGTGAGGCAGTTTCATGAATGAATATTGGAGAATTTAGGCAAACTGACGTGTGTGTGTGTGTGTGTGTGTGTGTTTAAAGGTATGTATTATTTAATATTTAGTGTGGTGTGTGTGTGTCCAAATGAGTTTGTGAATGGTAAACAAGCAATCCAATACCTAATATGTGCTAATCTAGGCCTCGTTTTGTATACATATATATATGTGTTTTACTAGGGAATGAAAATCCGGTTTGTTTTATTCTAAGTTTTTTCAACAATAAATAGTACATACGCGAACGAACGGTTCGGCTGGGTAAGTATAGCGTTGTGGCGGTCATTTTCTCTGTTAGGCGGCGGTCGGGGGAGGGGGCGGGGGTGGTCTCTGGTAATTGTGGTATGGGGGTAGTTATATTTGGACCTCGGTTGGGGGGTAGGGTGTTGGTAGGGGGGTGGGGGCCGAGGGAGCAGCAGAGGGGTGGCCTGAGGGGTGGGGGGGGAGGGAAAGGCATGGAGTTGCCAGTTAATCATTAAGATATTAATTTGTGAAGATAGGTTATATAAGGACAGATGTTTAGGAAGGAATAAGAAAAGTGTTTGGAACTGATGAAAGTATATGAGTTATAGTGATTCATGTTAGAAAAAAGATATGTGCTTTAAAAGGTGAAGAGATTTGTAAAGGACTTTATCTGCTTAATAATATATTAATTAATGGTAAATGACCATTGGAGATAGATATTCAACAGCATAATGAGTGGACAAGTTTTAGCAGGAAGGCCGGCACAGAGAGAGAGAATGGACTGATAAATAGTTAGACATTTTTTCTCGAATGGTATACTCTAATAATCATAGGTACATATTTCAGAGCGCGACATTCGTGCCCGCGCGCGCACACACACATATATACACACACACACACATATATACAGACACACATACACACACACACACACACACACACACACACACACACACACACACACACACACACACACACACACACACACACACACACACACACACACACACACACATATATACAAACATACATACAGTCTCGACAGTCAAATTGCAGAAACTGTCACAATTATGACAAGGATCACTCATATTGGATATATACACACACAGATAAATTCACGTGGATAAGTCACTCCAATTACACGTATGTACACACACAGACAACATATTTCAGTGAGTGTGGCCCATAGTATACATTAATACTCACACATGCCAGCCCATTCACTATTAATTGGTGTACATATTCATTCACACACATGTTTATGTGTCTCTTTCTTATAAAATACACACACACTGAAAGGAATCTTTGAGAACATTATATACCACATATGTCAGACCAATCCCCAAGTATGCAGCTCCAGCATGGAGTCCACATCTAGTCAAGCATAAGACTAAACTGGAAAAGGTTCAAAGGTTTGCCACCAGACTAGAACCCGAGCTAAGAGGTATGAGCTACGAGGAGAGACTACGGGAATTAAACCTCACTTCGTTGGAAGACAGAAGAGTTAAGGGGGACATGATCACCACATTCAAGATTCTCAAGGGAATCGATAGGGGTAGATAAAGGTAGGCTATTTAAAACAAGGGGCACACGTACTAGGGGACACAGGTGGAAACTGAGTGCCCAAATGAGCCACAGAGATATTAGAAAGAACTTTTTTAGTGTCAGAGTAGTTGACAAATGGAATGCATTAGGAAGTGATGTGGTGAAGGCTGACTCCATACACAGTTTCAAGTGTAGATATGATAGAGCCCAATAGGCTCAGGAACCAGTACTCCTGTTGATTGACGGTTGAGAGGCGGGACCAAAGAGCCAGAGCTCAACCCCCGCAAGCACAATAAGGTGAGTACAATTAGGTGAGTACACACAAACTCATTGTTAATTTTCCCTGGAACACAACCCGACAAACCGTTTAACAACCAGGTACCCATTCACTGCTTCGTGAAGAGAATCGTTAAGTTAAGGATTGGTGCCTAGTCAATCCGCTCTTCCCCTGCCAGCCAGGATATGAACCCAGGCGAAATCGCTTGAGAAGCGCGAGGTGAGTGCCTTACCACTGATCCACAGGGACTGCCCAAATATGAATGCCATCAGCAGCACTAGCAGTTGGTGTTACCAGGCAGGTTACCCATCCAATTACTAACCAAATTGAAAGTTGCTTAACTTGGCTAATGGGACGAGAAGCAGTGTCCTTTAAGTGGTAGTATGGCCGTTGTTATTGTATACAAGTGGTAACCAATAACTTGTGAGTGAGTGAGTGAGTGATGATAATGGTAACTGCGGCGGAGGATACTCACACATACCAGCCAATTCTCCATTAATGATAGTTCTTATAGTCAAACAAACCAACCAAAAGTGGACTATAGCACCAACATGGAAATGTTTGGATGCCATTGATCTCGCACAAATCACTTATAAATGCCACCCGCCGCTATTTATAAAACCTAAACAATCCTCTTCTAAGCACGAATGACTACTCTTAGGCCTTGGATTATGTTCTCTTAGGCTTCATTGAGTCAATACATATAACTTCTTTGAGTCGGGGGACAGGCAGTCAGGCAGTCTATATATACATGTTAGGATTATAAAGTGGTCTCCAACACCCACCCCACAAGGTTAAACTAACCCTCACTCACCAGGATGCTAGTAGCTCACTAACTCCTGGATACCTATTTACTGCTAGGTGAACAGGTGCATTGGGTGATAGGAAACGCTACCAACAATTACAGCCCTACCCGACCGCGATTCGAACCCTGGAATCCCTTATTGAGAGTCGAGAAGGAACACATGTTACATATATGTGAACTCTCCTATTTGTGCCAGGAGGATCGAGCGTTAATCTTAGAGTCTGCCTTTAAGCCGTCGGTTGTTTATAGCAATAACTCTTGGCCTATTTCCTAACTTAACCAAGCCTAACCTATACCCTACCCTAACCTATAACCTACCACAATCTAAAACCAAACCTAATATAACTTAACCTAATCTAAATCTAACCTAACCTACACCTAAACCCAATCTACCTAACTTACCTAACTAAGCTAACCTAACGAAACCTAACCTAACTAACCTAACCTAACCTAACCTAACTAACCTAACCTAACTAATCTAACCTAACCTAACTAACGTAACGTAACCTAACCTAACCAAACCTAACCTAACTAACCTAACCTAATCTAACCTAACCTAACCTAACTAACCTAACCTAAACCTAACCAAACCTAACCTAACCTAACCTAACTAACGTAACCTAACCTAACCTAACCTAACCTAACTAACCTAACCTAACCTAACCTAAACCTAACCAAACCTAACCTAACTAACCTAACCTAACCTAACCTAACCTAAACCTAACCTAACCTAACCTAACCTAACCTAACCTAACCTAAACCTAACCTAACCTAACCTAACCAAACCTAACCTAACCAAACTTAACCTAACCTAACCTAACCTAACCTAACCAAACTTAACCTAACCTAACCTAACCAACACCCACCTCACAAGATCGAACACCCTGACTGACCCTCACTAGGATGCAACCCTACATGAAGCTCACAACTCCTGGATACCTGTTTACTGCTAGGAGAACAGAGGCATTAGGTGATAGGAAACGCTACCAATAATTTCAGTCCTGCCTGGCCGGGTTTCGATCCAGGAATCCCCGATCGTTAGTCTAGAAGGAACACATACATGTTTCATATTTCTGTGTACTCACCTATTTGTACTTGCAGGACTGAGCATCAGTTTTTGAACGCTGACAATATAGCCGCCGGTTGTTTAATGCAATGACTCCTGGTCTATTTTCCTGTCATATCAACTTTTAAAATTATGAATGGAGGTTGCATCTACAACTGTGGGTTTTTGTAAGTTTGTTCTCACCTAGTTGTATTCACCTAGTTGTGTTTGCTAGGTTTGATATTCAGATCTTTGGTCCCACCTCTCAACCATCAATCAATTGCTCAAGTAGTTTTCCAGAAGTTATGTAACTCATAACTCTCAGCTCTGTTGGAAAAAAGGCTGGGCTGCATATTCAATTATTTGTCTCGCATAGGTTGAAAAAAAAGGTTCATTCTTCTTTACACAAGTTAGAAATGTTACTTTGAACATGCTCTATCCAAGTCGGATAGAACATGTTCTTAATCCGGATAGACCTGCGTTCGAGCCTGTCGAAACGGTTGCAATTACAGGGCACACATATTGTCCTCTCCTGTAGCAGCATCAGGTTCGATAGATTCTCTGGACAGCCGATGATTGACCTTCTGGCAGTTCTCACGTTGACACATTTAAAACTGTTTTTTTTTATAAAAAACAAAACAAAAAAACGCCACATTCTTTAGATGTTTAAATTTTTTATCTCTGTCCGTGTATGTGTCTTGAGTTGAGTTTTGATTCCTTGTGTTTCTTGATTCCGTCTGTGCCTTGATTCATTGTGTTTCTTGATTCCGTGTGTGTCTTGATTCCTTGTGTTTCTTGATTCCGTGCGTGTCTTGATTCAGTGTGTGTCTTGATTCCGTGTGTGTCTTGATTCCGTGTGTGTCTTGATTCCTTGTGTTTCTTGATTCCGTGCGTGTCTTGATTCAGTGTGTGTCTTGATTCCGTGTGTGTCTTGATTCCGTGTGTGTCTTGATTCCTTGTGTTTCTTGATTCCGTTTGTGTCTTGATTCCGTGTGTGTCTTGATTCCGTCTGTGCCTTGATTCCTTGTGTTTCTTGATTCCGTTTGTGTCTTGATTCCTTGTGTTTCTTGATTCCGTGTGTGTCTTGATTCCGTCTGTGTCTTGATTCCTTGTGTTTCTTGATTCCGTGTGTGTCTTGATTCCGTCTGTGTCTTGATTCCTTGTGTTTCTTGATTCCGTGTGTGTCTTGATCCCGTTTGTGTCTTGATTCCTTGTGTTTCTTGATTCCTTGTGTGTCTTGATTCCTTGTGTGTCTTGATTCCGTCTGTGCCTTGATTCCTTGTGTTTCTTGATTCCGTGTGTGTCTTGATTCCGTTTGAGTCTTGATTCCTTGTGTTTCTTGAATCCGTGTGTGTCTTGATTCCGTGTGTGTCTTGATTCCGTCTGTGCCTTGATTCCTTGTGTGTCTTGATTCCGTGTGTGTCTTGATTCCGTCTGTGCCTTGATTCCTTATGTTTCTTGATTCCGTGTGTGTCTTGATTCCTTGTGTGTCTTGATTCCTTGTGATTCTTGATTCCGTGCGTGTCTTGATTCCGTGTGTGTTTTGATTCCCTCTGTGCCTTGATTCCTTGTGTTTCTTGATTCCGTGTGTGTCTTGATTCCGTTTGTGTCTTGATTCCTTGTGTTTCTTGATTCCGTGTGTGTCTTGATTCCGTGTGTTTCTTGATTTCTTGTGTTTCTTGATTCCGTGTGTGTCTTGATTCCGTTTGTGTCTTGATTCCGTTTGTGTCTTGATTCTTTGTGTTTCTTGATTCCGTGTGTGTCTTGATTCCGTGTGTTTCTTGATTCCTTGTGTGTCTTGATTCCGTGTGTTTCATGATTCCGTGTGTGTCTTGATTTCGTGTGTGTCATGATTCCGTGTGTTTCTTGATTTCGTGTATGTCTTGATTCCTTTTGTTTCTTGATTCCTTGTGTGTCTTGATTCCGTGTGTGTCTTGATTCCGTGTGTGTCTTGATTCCTTGTGTTTCTTGGTTCCTTGTGTTTCTTGATTCCGTGTTTGTCTTGATTCCTTGTGTTTCTTGATTCCTTGTGTTTCTTGATTCCGTGTGTATCTTGATTCCTTGTGTTTCTTGATTCCGTCTGTGCCTTGATTCCTTATGTGTCCTGATTTCGTGTGTGTCTCCTGAGTGTGTCTTGTTTCCGCGTGTGTCTTGATTCCGTATGTTCCCGTGTCCGTCAGAGTCTTAGGTTAGGTTAGTTAGTGTCCGTGTCCGTGCCATTATCCCTGGGGTTTTGAGTCCAGGATGCCATTTGTGTCCCCTCAAATTGCCTCCCTGATCTCCACCTTGGGATCGTGTCAGTGTCCATGTGTGTCTTGATTCTGTGTGTGTCTTGAGTCCGTGTGTGTCTTGAGTCCGTGTATTGATTCCGTGTGTCCGTGTCCGTTAGAGTCTATGAGTGTCCGTATCCGTGTCCGTGTCCGTGTCATTATCCCTGGGGTATTGAGTCCAGGATGCCATTTGTGTCCCCTCAAATTGCCTCCCTTATCTCCACCTTGGGATCGTGTCAGTGTCCATGTGTGTCTTGATTCCGTGTGTGTCTTGAGTCCGCGTGTGTCTTGAATCCGTGTGTGTCTTGAGTCCATGTGTGTCTTGAGTCCGTGTGTGTCTTGATTCCGCGTGTGTCTTGAGTCTGCGTGTGTCTTGAGTCCGCGTGTGTCTTGAGTCCGTGTGTGTCTTGATTCCGCGTGTGTCTTGAGTCCTTGTGTCTCCTGCAGCCGTGTGCGTCTTGATTCCGTGTGTCCGGGTGTCTTTGGGGTTTTGGGTCCAGGAAGCTATTTGTGTCGACCCAAATTGCCTCCCTTCTCCCCACCTGAAATCCAGGTGGATTGAAAGACCTGCCCGAGGTCAGTGGATCCAGGTATCCGTCCGTGGGCCCCCGGATTTCAACCCTTCCCCACATTCCAAGGGGTCAGTCAATCAATCTTCAGCTATCCAGAGAATCTATCGAAACTGATGCTCCTACAGGAGGGGACACACAGATAAATCTGTGCCCTGTACTTGCAACCGTTCCGACAGGCTCGAACGCAGGTCTATCCGGATTAAGAACATGTTCTATCCGACTAGGCCACGCTGGAGTTGCCTTCTGAATCAAATTTTGCACTTGTATTTATATCTCGTAGTAAGGTTAGTTAGTGTCTATTTATCAACATTTGCAATGACTGACGTGTGAAGTTGTGAGTTTGTGTTGAGAGTTAGAAATACATGACAGCTTATTCGATGAGGTTGCAGTCCAGTGAGGCAGTTTCATGAATGAATATTGGAGAATTTAGGCAAACTGACGTGTGTGTGTGTGTGTGTGTGTGTGTGTTTAAAGGTATGTATTATTTAATATTTAGTGTGGTGTGTGTGTGTCCAAATGAGTTTGTGAATGGTAAACAAGCAATCCAATACCTAATATGTGCTAATCTAGGCCTCGTTTTGTATACATATATATATGTGTTTTACTAGGGAATGAAAATCCGGTTTGTTTTATTCTAAGTTTTTTCAACAATAAATAGTACATACGCGAACGAACGGTTCGGCTGGGTAAGTATAGCGTTGTGGCGGTCATTTTCTCTGTTAGGCGGCGGTCGGGGGAGGGGGCGGGGGTGGTCTCTGGTAATTGTGGTATGGGGGTAGTTATATTTGGACCTCGGTTGGGGGGTAGGGTGTTGGTAGGGGGGTGGGGGCCGAGGGAGCAGCAGAGGGGTGGCCTGAGGGGTGGGGGGGGAGGGAAAGGCATGGAGTTGCCAGTTAATCATTAAGATATTAATTTGTGAAGATAGGTTATATAAGGACAGATGTTTAGGAAGGAATAAGAAAAGTGTTTGGAACTGATGAAAGTATATGAGTTATAGTGATTCATGTTAGAAAAAAGATATGTGCTTTAAAAGGTGAAGAGATTTGTAAAGGACTTTATCTGCTTAATAATATATTAATTAATGGTAAATGACCATTGGAGATAGATATTCAACAGCATAATGAGTGGACAAGTTTTAGCAGGAAGGCCGGCACAGAGAGAGAGAATGGACTGATAAATAGTTAGACATTTTTTCTCGAATGGTATACTCTAATAATCATAGGTACATATTTCAGAGCGCGACATTCGTGCCCGCGCGCGCACACACACATATATACACACACACACACATATATACAGACACACATACACACACACACACACACACACACACACACACACACACACACACACACACACACACACACACACACACACACACACACACACACACACACATATATACAAACATACATACAGTCTCGACAGTCAAATTGCAGAAACTGTCACAATTATGACAAGGATCACTCATATTGGATATATACACACACAGATAAATTCACGTGGATAAGTCACTCCAATTACACGTATGTACACACACAGACAACATATTTCAGTGAGTGTGGCCCATAGTATACATTAATACTTACACATGCCAGCCCATTCACTATTAATTGGTGTACATATTCATTCACACACATGTTTATGTGTCTCTTTCTTATAAAATACACACACACTGAAAGGAATCTTTGAGAACATTATATACCACATATGTCAGACCAATCCCCAAGTATGCAGCTCCAGCATGGAGTCCACATCTAGTCAAGCATAAGACTAAACTGGAAAAGGTTCAAAGGTTTGCCACCAGACTAGAACCCGAGCTAAGAGGTATGAGCTACGAGGAGAGACTACGGGAATTAAACCTCACTTCGTTGGAAGACAGAAGAGTTAAGGGGGACATGATCACCACATTCAAGATTCTCAAGGGAATCGATAGGGGTAGATAAAGGTAGGCTATTTAAAACAAGGGGCACACGTACTAGGGGACACAGGTGGAAACTGAGTGCCCAAATGAGCCACAGAGATATTAGAAAGAACTTTTTAGTGTCAGAGTAGTTGACAAATGGAATGCATTAGGAAGTGATGTGGTGGAGGCTGACTCCATACACAGTTTCAAGTGTAGATATGATAGAGCCCAATAGGCTCAGGAACCAGTACTCCTGTTGATTGACGGTTGAGAGGCGGGACCAAAGAGCCAGAGCTCAACCCCCGCAAGCACAATAAGGTGAGTACAATTAGGTGAGTACACACAAACTCATTGTTAATTTTCCCTGGAACACAACCCGACAAACCGTTTAACAACCAGGTACCCATTCACTGCTTCGTGAAGAGAATCGTTAAGTTAAGGATTGGTGCCTAGTCAATCCGCTCTTCCCCTGCCAGCCAGGATATGAACCCAGGCGAAATCGCTTGAGAAGCGCGAGATGAGTGCCTTGCCACTGATCCACAGGGACTGCCCAAATATGAATGCCATCAGCAGCACTAGCAGTTGGTGTTACCAGGCAGGTTACCCATCCAATTACTAACCAAATTGAAAGTTGCTTAACTTGGCTAATGGGACGAGAAGCAGTATCCTTTAAGTGGTAGTATGGCCGTTGTTATTGTATACAAGTGGTAACCAATAACTTGTGAGTGAGTGAGTGAGTGATGATAATGGTAACTGCGGCGGAGGATACTCACACATACCAGCCAATTCTCCATTAATGATAGTTCTTATAGTCAAACAAACCAACCAAAAGTGGACTATAGCACCAACATGGAAATGTTTGGATGCCATTGATCTCGCACAAATCGCTTATAAATGCCACCCGCCGCTATTTATAAAACCTAAACAATCCTCTTCTAAGCACGAATGACTACTCTTAGGCCTTGGATTATGTTCTCTTAGGCTTCATTGAGTCAATACATATAACTTCTTTGAGTCGGGGGACAGGCAGTCAGGCAGTCTATATATACATGTTAGGATTATAAAGTGGTCTCCAACACCCACCCCACAAGGTTAAACTAACCCTCACTCACCAGGATGCTAGTAGCTCACCAACTCCTGGATACCTATTTACTGCTAGGTGAACAGGTGCATTGGGTGATAGGAAACGCTACCAACAATTACAGCCCTACCCGACCGCGATTCGAACCCTGGAATCCCTTATTGAGAGTCGAGAAGGAACACATGTTACATATATGTGAACTCACCTATTTGTGCCAGGAGGATCGAGCGTTAATCTTAGAGTCTGCCTTTAAGCCGTCGGTTGTTTATAGCAATAACTCTTGGCCTATTTCCTAACTTAACCTAGCCTAACCTATACCCTACCCTAACCTATAACCTACCACAATCTAAAACCAAACCTAATATAACTTAACCTAATCTAAATCTAACCTAACCTACACCTAAACCCAATCTACCTAACTTACCTAACTAAGCTAACCTAACGAAACCTAACCTAACTAACCTAACCTAACCTAACCTAACTAACCTAACCTAACTAATCTAACCTAACCTAACTAACGTAACGTAACCTAACCTAACCAAACCTAACCTAACTAACCTAACCTAATCTAACCTAACCTAACCTAACTAACCTAACCTAAATCTAACCAAACCTAACCTAACCTAACCTAACTAACGTAACCTAACCTAACCTAACCTAACCTAACTAACCTAACCTAACCTAACCTAAACCTAACCAAACCTAACCTAACTAACCTAACCTAACCTAACCTAACCTAAACCTAACCTAACCTAACCTAACCTAACCTAACCTAACCTAAACCTAACCTAACCTAACCTAACCAAACCTAACCTAACCAAACTTAACCTAACCTAACCTAACCTAACCTAACCAAACTTAACCTAACCTAACCTAACCAACACCCACCTCACAAGATCGAACACCCTGACTGACCCTCACTAGGATGCAACCCTACATGAAGCTCACAACTCCTGGATACCTGTTTACTGCTAGGAGAACAGAGGCATTAGGTGATAGGAAACGCTACCAATAATTTCAGTCCTGCCTGGCCGGGTTTCGATCCAGGAATCCCCGATCGTTAGTCTAGAAGGAACACATACATGTTTCATATTTCTGTGTACTCACCTATTTGTACTTGCAGGACTGAGCATCAGTTTTTGAATGCTGACAATATAGCCGCCGGTTGTTTAAATGCAATGACTCCTGGTCTATTTTTCTGTCATATCAACTTTTAAAATTATGAATGGAGGTTGCATCTACAACTGTGGGTTTTTGTAAGTTTGTTCTCACCTAGTTGTATTCACCTAGTTGTGTTTGCTAGGTTTGATATTCAGATCTTTGGTCCCACCTCTCAACCATCAATCAATTGCTCAAGTAGTTTTCCAGAAGTTATGTAACTCATAACTCTCAGCTCTGTTGGAAAAAAGGCTGGGCTGCATATTCAATTATTTGTCTCGCATAGGTTGAAAAAAAAGGTTCATTCTTCTTTACACAAGTTAGAAATGTTACTTTGAACATGCTCTATCCAAGTCGGATAGAACATGTTCTTAATCCGGATAGACCTGCGTTCGAGCCTGTCGAAACGGTTGCAATTACAGGGCCACATATTGTCCTCTCCTGTAGCAGCATCAGGCTCGATAGATTCTCTGGACAGCCGATGATTGACCTTCTGGCAGTTCTCACGTTGACACATTTAAAACATGTTTTTTTTTATAAAAAACAAAACAAAAAAACGCCACATTCTTTAGATGTTTAAATTTTTTATCTCTGTCCGTGTATGTGTCTTGAGTTTGATCTTGTGTTTCTTGATTCCGTGTGTGTCTTGATTCCGTCTGTGCCTTGATTCATTGTGTTTCTTGATTCCGTGTGTGTCTTGATTCCTTGTGTTTGCTTGATTCCGTGCGTGTCTTGATTCAGTGTGTGTCTTGATTCCGTGTGTGTCTTGATTCCGTGTGTGTCTTGATTCCTTGTGTTTCTTGATTCCGTGCGTGTCTTGATTCAGTGTGTGTCTTGATTCCGTGTGTGTCTTGATTCCGTGTGTGTCTTGATTCCTTGTGTTTCTTGATTCCGTTTGTGTCTTGATTCCGTGTGTGTCTTGATTCCGTCTGTGCCTTGATTCCTTGTGTTTCTTGATTCCGTTTGTGTCTTGATTCCTTGTGTTTCTTGATTCCGTGTGTGTCTTGATTCCGTCTGTGTCTTGATTCCTTGTGTTTCTTGATTCCGTGTGTGTCTTGATTCCGTCTGTGTCTTGATTCCTTGTGTTTCTTGATTCCGTGTGTGTCTTGATCCCGTTTGTGTCTTGATTCCTTGTGTTTCTTGATTCCTTGTGTGTCTTGATTCCTTGTGTGTCTTGATTCCGTCTGTGCCTTGATTCCTTGTGTTTCTTGATTCCGTGTGTGTCTTGATTCCGTTTGAGTCTTGATTCCTTGTGTTTCTTGAATCCGTGTGTGTCTTGATTCCGTGTGTGTCTTGATTCCGTCTGTGCCTTGATTCCTTGTGTGTCTTGATTCCGTGTGTGTCTTGATTCCGTCTGTGCCTTGATTCCTTATGTTTCTTGATTCCGTGTGTGTCTTGATTCCTTGTGTGTCTTGATTCCTTGTGATTCTTGATTCCGTGCGTGTCTTGATTCCGTGTGTGTTTTGATTCCCTCTGTGCCTTGATTCCTTGTGTTTCTTGATTCCGTGTGTGTCTTGATTCCGTTTGTGTCTTGATTCCTTGTGTTTCTTGATTCCGTGTGTGTCTTGATTCCGTGTGTTTCTTGATTTCTTGTGTTTCTTGATTCCGTGTGTGTCTTGATTCCGTTTGTGTCTTGATTCCGTTTGTGTCTTGATTCTTTGTGTTTCTTGATTCCGTGTGTGTCTTGATTCCGTGTGTTTCTTGATTCCTTGTGTGTCTTGATTCCGTGTGTTTCATGATTCCGTGTGTGTCTTGATTTCGTGTGTGTCATGATTCCGTGTGTTTCTTGATTTCGTGTATGTCTTGATTCCTTTTGTTTCTTGATTCCTTGTGTGTCTTGATTCCGTGTGTGTCTTGATTCCGTGTGTGTCTTGATTCCTTGTGTTTCTTGGTTCCTTGTGTTTCTTGATTCCGTGTTTGTCTTGATTCCTTGTGTTTCTTGATTCCTTGTGTTTCTTGATTCCGTGTGTATCTTGATTCCTTGTGTTTCTTGATTCCGTCTGTGCCTTGATTCCTTATGTGTCCTGATTTCGTGTGTGTCTCCTGAGTGTGTCTTGTTTCCGCGTGTGTCTTGATTCCGTATGTTCCCGTGTCCGTCAGAGTCTTAGGTTAGGTTAGTTAGTGTCCGTGTCCGTGCCATTATCCCTGGGGTTTTGAGTCCAGGATGCCATTTGTGTCCCCTCAAATTGCCTCCCTGATCTCCACCTTGGGATCGTGTCAGTGTCCATGTGTGTCTTGATTCTGTGTGTGTCTTGAGTCCGTGTGTGTCTTGAGTCCGTGTATTGATTCCGTGTGTCCGTGTCCGTTAGAGTCTATGAGTGTCCGTATCCGTGTCCGTGTCCGTGTCATTATCCCTGGGGTATTGAGTCCAGGATGCCATTTGTGTCCCCTCAAATTGCCTCCCTTATCTCCACCTTGGGATCGTGTCAGTGTCCATGTGTGTCTTGATTCCGTGTGTGTCTTGAGTCCGCGTGTGTCTTGAATCCGTGTGTGTCTTGAGTCCATGTGTGTCTTGAGTCCGTGTGTGTCTTGATTCCGCGTGTGTCTTGAGTCTGCGTGTGTCTTGAGTCCGCGTGTGTCTTGAGTCCGTGTGTGTCTTGATTCCGCGTGTGTCTTGAGTCCTTGTGTCTCCTGCAGCCGTGTGCGTCTTGATTCCGTGTGTCCGGGTGTCTTTGGGGTTTTGGGTCCAGGAAGCTATTTGTGTCGACCCAAATTGCCTCCCTTCTCCCCACCTGAAATCCAGGTGGATTGAAAGACCTGCCCGAGGTCAGTGGATCCAGGTATCCGTCCGTGGGCCCCCGGATTTCAACCCTTCCCCACATTCCAAGGGGTCAGTCAATCAATCTTCAGCTATCCAGAGAATCTATCGAAACTGATGCTCCTACAGGAGGGGACACACAGATAAATCTGTGCCCTGTACTTGCAACCGTTCCGACAGGCTCGAACGCAGGTCTATCCGGATTAAGAACATGTTCTATCCGACTAGGCCACGCTGGAGTTGCCTTCTGAATCAAATTTTGCACTTGTATTTATATCTCGTAGTAAGGTTAGTTAGTGTCTATTTATCAACATTTGCAATGACTGACGTGTGAAGTTGTGAGTTTGTGTTGAGAGTTAGAAATACATGACAGCTTATTCGATGAGGTTGCAGTCCAGTGAGGCAGTTTCATGAATGAATATTGGAGAATTTAGGCAAACTGACGTGTGTGTGTGTGTGTGTGTGTGTGTTTAAAGGTATGTATTATTTAATATTTAGTGTGGTGTGTGTGTGTCCAAATGAGTTTGTGAATGGTAAACAAGCAATCCAATACCTAATATGTGCTAATCTAGGCCTCGTTTTGTATACATATATATATGTGTTTTACTAGGGAATGAAAATCCGGTTTGTTTTATTCTAAGTTTTTTCAACAATAAATAGTACATACGCGAACGAACGGTTCGGCTGGGTAAGTATAGCGTTGTGGCGGTCATTTTCTCTGTTAGGCGGCGGTCGGGGGAGGGGGCGGGGGTGGTCTCTGGTAATTGTGGTATGGGGGTAGTTATATTTGGACCTCGGTTGGGGGGTAGGGTGTTGGTAGGGGGGTGGGGGCCGAGGGAGCAGCAGAGGGGTGGCCTGAGGGGTGGGGGGGGAGGGAAAGGCATGGAGTTGCCAGTTAATCATTAAGATATTAATTTGTGAAGATAGGTTATATAAGGACAGATGTTTAGGAAGGAATAAGAAAAGTGTTTGGAACTGATGAAAGTATATGAGTTATAGTGATTCATGTTAGAAAAAAGATATGTGCTTTAAAAGGTGAAGAGATTTGTAAAGGACTTTATCTGCTTAATAATATATTAATTAATGGTAAATGACCATTGGAGATAGATATTCAACAGCATAATGAGTGGACAAGTTTTAGCAGGAAGGCCGGCACAGAGAGAGAGAATGGACTGATAAATAGTTAGACATTTTTTCTCGAATGGTATACTCTAATAATCATAGGTACATATTTCAGAGCGCGACATTCGTGCCCGCGCGCGCACACACACATATATACACACACACACACATATATACAGACACACATACACACACACACACACACACACACACACACACACACACACACACACACACACACACACACACACACACACACACACACACACACACACACACACATATATACAAACATACATACAGTCTCGACAGTCAAATTGCAGAAACTGTCACAATTATGACAAGGATCACTCATATTGGATATATACACACACAGATAAATTCACGTGGATAAGTCACTCCAATTACACGTATGTACACACACAGACAACATATTTCAGTGAGTGTGGCCCATAGTATACATTAATACTCACACATGCCAGCCCATTCACTATTAATTGGTGTACATATTCATTCACACACATGTTTATGTGTCTCTTTCTTATAAAATACACACACACTGAAAGGAATCTTTGAGAACATTATATACCACATATGTCAGACCAATCCCCAAGTATGCAGCTCCAGCATGGAGTCCACATCTAGTCAAGCATAAGACTAAACTGGAAAAGGTTCAAAGGTTTGCCACCAGACTAGAACCCGAGCTAAGAGGTATGAGCTACGAGGAGAGACTACGGGAATTAAACCTCACTTCGTTGGAAGACAGAAGAGTTAAGGGGGACATGATCACCACATTCAAGATTCTCAAGGAATCGATAGGGGTAGATAAAGGTAGGCTATTTAAAACAAGGGGCACACGTACTAGGGGACACAGGTGGAAACTGAGTGCCCAAATGAGCCACAGAGATATTAGAAAGAACTTTTTTAGTGTCAGAGTAGTTGACAAATGGAATGCATTAGGAAGTGATGTGGTGAAGGCTGACTCCATACACAGTTTCAAGTGTAGATATGATAGAGCCCAATAGGCTCAGGAACCAGTACTCCTGTTGATTGACGGTTGAGAGGCGGGACCAAAGAGCCAGAGCTCAACCCCCGCAAGCACAATAAGGTGAGTACAATTAGGTGAGTACACACAAACTCATTGTTAATTTTCCCTGGAACACAACCCGACAAACCGTTTAACAACCAGGTACCCATTCACTGCTTCGTGAAGAGAATCGTTAAGTTAAGGATTGGTGCCTAGTCAATCCGCTCTTCCCCTGCCAGCCAGGATATGAACCCAGGCGAAATCGCTTGAGAAGCGCGAGGTGAGTGCCTTACCACTGATCCACAGGGACTGCCCAAATATGAATGCCATCAGCAGCACTAGCAGTTGGTGTTACCAGGCAGGTTACCCATCCAATTACTAACCAAATTGAAAGTTGCTTAACTTGGCTAATGGGACGAGAAGCAGTGTCCTTTAAGTGGTAGTATGGCCGTTGTTATTGTATACAAGTGGTAACCAATAACTTGTGAGTGAGTGAGTGAGTGATGATAATGGTAACTGCGGCGGAGGATACTCACACATACCAGCCAATTCTCCATTAATGATAGTTCTTATAGTCAAACAAACCAACCAAAAGTGGACTATAGCACCAACATGGAAATGTTTGGATGCCATTGATCTCGCACAAATCACTTATAAATGCCACCCGCCGCTATTTATAAAACCTAAACAATCCTCTTCTAAGCACGAATGACTACTCTTAGGCCTTGGATTATGTTCTCTTAGGCTTCATTGAGTCAATACATATAACTTCTTTGAGTCGGGGGACAGGCAGTCAGGCAGTCTATATATACATGTTAGGATTATAAAGTGGTCTCCAACACCCACCCCACAAGGTTAAACTAACCCTCACTCACCAGGATGCTAGTAGCTCACTAACTCCTGGATACCTATTTACTGCTAGGTGAACAGGTGCATTGGGTGATAGGAAACGCTACCAACAATTACAGCCCTACCCGACCGCGATTCGAACCCTGGAATCCCTTATTGAGAGTCGAGAAGGAACACATGTTACATATATGTGAACTCTCCTATTTGTGCCAGGAGGATCGAGCGTTAATCTTAGAGTCTGCCTTTAAGCCGTCGGTTGTTTATAGCAATAACTCTTGGCCTATTTCCTAACTTAACCAAGCCTAACCTATACCCTACCCTAACCTATAACCTACCACAATCTAAAACCAAACCTAATATAACTTAACCTAATCTAAATCTAACCTAACCTACACCTAAACCCAATCTACCTAACTTACCTAACTAAGCTAACCTAACGAAACCTAACCTAACTAACCTAACCTAACCTAACCTAACTAACCTAACCTAACTAATCTAACCTAACCTAACTAACGTAACGTAACCTAACCTAACCAAACCTAACCTAACTAACCTAACCTAATCTAACCTAACCTAACCTAACTAACCTAACCTAAACCTAACCAAACCTAACCTAACCTAACCTAACTAACGTAACCTAACCTAACCTAACCTAACCTAACTAACCTAACCTAACCTAACCTAAACCTAACCAAACCTAACCTAACTAACCTAACCTAACCTAACCTAACCTAAACCTAACCTAACCTAACCTAACCTAACCTAACCTAACCTAAACCTAACCTAACCTAACCTAACCAAACCTAACCTAACCAAACTTAACCTAACCTAACCTAACCTAACCTAACCAAACTTAACCTAACCTAACCTAACCAACACCCACCTCACAAGATCGAACACCCTGACTGACCCTCACTAGGATGCAACCCTACATGAAGCTCACAACTCCTGGATACCTGTTTACTGCTAGGAGAACAGAGGCATTAGGTGATAGGAAACGCTACCAATAATTTCAGTCCTGCCTGGCCGGGTTTCGATCCAGGAATCCCCGATCGTTAGTCTAGAAGGAACACATACATGTTTCATATTTCTGTGTACTCACCTATTTGTACTTGCAGGACTGAGCATCAGTTTTTGAACGCTGACAATATAGCCGCCGGTTGTTTAATGCAATGACTCCTGGTCTATTTTCCTGTCATATCAACTTTTAAAATTATGAATGGAGGTTGCATCTACAACTGTGGGTTTTTGTAAGTTTGTTCTCACCTAGTTGTATTCACCTAGTTGTGTTTGCTAGGTTTGATATTCAGATCTTTGGTCCCACCTCTCAACCATCAATCAATTGCTCAAGTAGTTTTCCAGAAGTTATGTAACTCATAACTCTCAGCTCTGTTGGAAAAAAGGCTGGGCTGCATATTCAATTATTTGTCTCGCATAGGTTGAAAAAAAGGTTCATTCTTCTTTACACAAGTTAGAAATGTTACTTTGAACATGCTCTATCCAAGTCGGATAGAACATGTTCTTAATCCGGATAGACCTGCGTTCGAGCCTGTCGAAACGGTTGCAATTACAGGGCACACATATTGTCCTCTCCTGTAGCAGCATCAGGTTCGATAGATTCTCTGGACAGCCGATGATTGACCTTCTGGCAGTTCTCACGTTGACACATTTAAAACTGTTTTTTTTTTATAAAAAACAAAACAAAAAAACGCCACATTCTTTAGATGTTTAAATTTTTTATCTCTGTCCGTGTATGTGTCTTGAGTTGAGTTTTGATTCCTTGTGTTTCTTGATTCCGTCTGTGCCTTGATTCATTGTGTTTCTTGATTCCGTGTGTGTCTTGATTCCTTGTGTTTCTTGATTCCGTGCGTGTCTTGATTCAGTGTGTGTCTTGATTCCGTGTGTGTCTTGATTCCGTGTGTGTCTTGATTCCTTGTGTTTCTTGATTCCGTGCGTGTCTTGATTCAGTGTGTGTCTTGATTCCGTGTGTGTCTTGATTCCGTGTGTGTCTTGATTCCTTGTGTTTCTTGATTCCGTTTGTGTCTTGATTCCGTGTGTGTCTTGATTCCGTCTGTGCCTTGATTCCTTGTGTTTCTTGATTCCGTTTGTGTCTTGATTCCTTGTGTTTCTTGATTCCGTGTGTGTCTTGATTCCGTCTGTGTCTTGATTCCTTGTGTTTCTTGATTCCGTGTGTGTCTTGATTCCGTCTGTGTCTTGATTCCTTGTGTTTCTTGATTCCGTGTGTGTCTTGATCCCGTTTGTGTCTTGATTCCTTGTGTTTCTTGATTCCTTGTGTGTCTTGATTCCTTGTGTGTCTTGATTCCGTCTGTGCCTTGATTCCTTGTGTTTCTTGATTCCGTGTGTGTCTTGATTCCGTTTGAGTCTTGATTCCTTGTGTTTCTTGAATCCGTGTGTGTCTTGATTCCGTGTGTGTCTTGATTCCGTCTGTGCCTTGATTCCTTGTGTGTCTTGATTCCGTGTGTGTCTTGATTCCGTCTGTGCCTTGATTCCTTATGTTTCTTGATTCCGTGTGTGTCTTGATTCCTTGTGTGTCTTGATTCCTTGTGATTCTTGATTCCGTGCGTGTCTTGATTCCGTGTGTGTTTTGATTCCCTCTGTGCCTTGATTCCTTGTGTTTCTTGATTCCGTGTGTGTCTTGATTCCGTTTGTGTCTTGATTCCTTGTGTTTCTTGATTCCGTGTGTGTCTTGATTCCGTGTGTTTCTTGATTTCTTGTGTTTCTTGATTCCGTGTGTGTCTTGATTCCGTTTGTGTCTTGATTCCGTTTGTGTCTTGATTCTTTGTGTTTCTTGATTCCGTGTGTGTCTTGATTCCGTGTGTTTCTTGATTCCTTGTGTGTCTTGATTCCGTGTGTTTCATGATTCCGTGTGTGTCTTGATTTCGTGTGTGTCATGATTCCGTGTGTTTCTTGATTTCGTGTATGTCTTGATTCCTTTTGTTTCTTGATTCCTTGTGTGTCTTGATTCCGTGTGTGTCTTGATTCCGTGTGTGTCTTGATTCCTTGTGTTTCTTGGTTCCTTGTGTTTCTTGATTCCGTGTTTGTCTTGATTCCTTGTGTTTCTTGATTCCTTGTGTTTCTTGATTCCGTGTGTATCTTGATTCCTTGTGTTTCTTGATTCCGTCTGTGCCTTGATTCCTTATGTGTCCTGATTTCGTGTGTGTCTCCTGAGTGTGTCTTGTTTCCGCGTGTGTCTTGATTCCGTATGTTCCCGTGTCCGTCAGAGTCTTAGGTTAGGTTAGTTAGTGTCCGTGTCCGTGCCATTATCCCTGGGGTTTTGAGTCCAGGATGCCATTTGTGTCCCCTCAAATTGCCTCCCTGATCTCCACCTTGGGATCGTGTCAGTGTCCATGTGTGTCTTGATTCTGTGTGTGTCTTGAGTCCGTGTGTGTCTTGAGTCCGTGTATTGATTCCGTGTGTCCGTGTCCGTTAGAGTCTATGAGTGTCCGTATCCGTGTCCGTGTCCGTGTCATTATCCCTGGGGTATTGAGTCCAGGATGCCATTTGTGTCCCCTCAAATTGCCTCCCTTATCTCCACCTTGGGATCGTGTCAGTGTCCATGTGTGTCTTGATTCCGTGTGTGTCTTGAGTCCGCGTGTGTCTTGAATCCGTGTGTGTCTTGAGTCCATGTGTGTCTTGAGTCCGTGTGTGTCTTGATTCCGCGTGTGTCTTGAGTCTGCGTGTGTCTTGAGTCCGCGTGTGTCTTGAGTCCGTGTGTGTCTTGATTCCGCGTGTGTCTTGAGTCCTTGTGTCTCCTGCAGCCGTGTGCGTCTTGATTCCGTGTGTCCGGGTGTCTTTGGGGTTTTGGGTCCAGGAAGCTATTTGTGTCGACCCAAATTGCCTCCCTTCTCCCCACCTGAAATCCAGGTGGATTGAAAGACCTGCCCGAGGTCAGTGGATCCAGGTATCCGTCCGTGGGCCCCCGGATTTCAACCCTTCCCCACATTCCAAGGGGTCAGTCAATCAATCTTCAGCTATCCAGAGAATCTATCGAAACTGATGCTCCTACAGGAGGGGACACACAGATAAATCTGTGCCCTGTACTTGCAACCGTTCCGACAGGCTCGAACGCAGGTCTATCCGGATTAAGAACATGTTCTATCCGACTAGGCCACGCTGGAGTTGCCTTCTGAATCAAATTTTGCACTTGTATTTATATCTCGTAGTAAGGTTAGTTAGTGTCTATTTATCAACATTTGCAATGACTGACGTGTGAAGTTGTGAGTTTGTGTTGAGAGTTAGAAATACATGACAGCTTATTCGATGAGGTTGCAGTCCAGTGAGGCAGTTTCATGAATGAATATTGGAGAATTTAGGCAAACTGACGTGTGTGTGTGTGTGTGTGTGTGTGTTTAAAGGTATGTATTATTTAATATTTAGTGTGGTGTGTGTGTGTCCAAATGAGTTTGTGAATGGTAAACAAGCAATCCAATACCTAATATGTGCTAATCTAGGCCTCGTTTTGTATACATATATATATGTGTTTTACTAGGGAATGAAAATCCGGTTTGTTTTATTCTAAGTTTTTTCAACAATAAATAGTACATACGCGAACGAACGGTTCGGCTGGGTAAGTATAGCGTTGTGGCGGTCATTTTCTCTGTTAGGCGGCGGTCGGGGGAGGGGGCGGGGGTGGTCTCTGGTAATTGTGGTATGGGGGTAGTTATATTTGGACCTCGGTTGGGGGGTAGGGTGTTGGTAGGGGGGTGGGGGCCGAGGGAGCAGCAGAGGGGTGGCCTGAGGGGTGGGGGGGGAGGGAAAGGCATGGAGTTGCCAGTTAATCATTAAGATATTAATTTGTGAAGATAGGTTATATAAGGACAGATGTTTAGGAAGGAATAAGAAAAGTGTTTGGAACTGATGAAAGTATATGAGTTATAGTGATTCATGTTAGAAAAAAGATATGTGCTTTAAAAGGTGAAGAGATTTGTAAAGGACTTTATCTGCTTAATAATATATTAATTAATGGTAAATGACCATTGGAGATAGATATTCAACAGCATAATGAGTGGACAAGTTTTAGCAGGAAGGCCGGCACAGAGAGAGAGAATGGACTGATAAATAGTTAGACATTTTTTCTCGAATGGTATACTCTAATAATCATAGGTACATATTTCAGAGCGCGACATTCGTGCCCGCGCGCGCACACACACATATATACACACACACACACATATATACAGACACACATACACACACACACACACACACACACACACACACACACACACACACACACACACACACACACACACACACACACACACACACACACACACACACACACATATATACAAACATACATACAGTCTCGACAGTCAAATTGCAGAAACTGTCACAATTATGACAAGGATCACTCATATTGGATATATACACACACAGATAAATTCACGTGGATAAGTCACTCCAATTACACGTATGTACACACACAGACAACATATTTCAGTGAGTGTGGCCCATAGTATACATTAATACTTACACATGCCAGCCCATTCACTATTAATTGGTGTACATATTCATTCACACACATGTTTATGTGTCTCTTTCTTATAAAATACACACACACTGAAAGGAATCTTTGAGAACATTATATACCACATATGTCAGACCAATCCCCAAGTATGCAGCTCCAGCATGGAGTCCACATCTAGTCAAGCATAAGACTAAACTGGAAAAGGTTCAAAGGTTTGCCACCAGACTAGAACCCGAGCTAAGAGGTATGAGCTACGAGGAGAGACTACGGGAATTAAACCTCACTTCGTTGGAAGACAGAAGAGTTAAGGGGGACATGATCACCACATTCAAGATTCTCAAGGGAATCGATAGGGGTAGATAAAGGTAGGCTATTTAAAACAAGGGGCACACGTACTAGGGGACACAGGTGGAAACTGAGTGCCCAAATGAGCCACAGAGATATTAGAAAGAACTTTTTTAGTGTCAGAGTAGTTGACAAATGGAATGCATTAGGAAGTGATGTGGTGGAGGCTGACTCCATACACAGTTTCAAGTGTAGATATGATAGAGCCCAATAGGCTCAGGAACCAGTACTCCTGTTGATTGACGGTTGAGAGGCGGGACCAAAGAGCCAGAGCTCAACCCCCGCAAGCACAATAAGGTGAGTACAATTAGGTGAGTACACACAAACTCATTGTTAATTTTCCCTGGAACACAACCCGACAAACCGTTTAACAACCAGGTACCCATTCACTGCTTCGTGAAGAGAATCGTTAAGTTAAGGATTGGTGCCTAGTCAATCCGCTCTTCCCCTGCCAGCCAGGATATGAACCCAGGCGAAATCGCTTGAGAAGCGCGAGATGAGTGCCTTGCCACTGATCCACAGGGACTGCCCAAATATGAATGCCATCAGCAGCACTAGCAGTTGGTGTTACCAGGCAGGTTACCCATCCAATTACTAACCAAATTGAAAGTTGCTTAACTTGGCTAATGGGACGAGAAGCAGTATCCTTTAAGTGGTAGTATGGCCGTTGTTATTGTATACAAGTGGTAACCAATAACTTGTGAGTGAGTGAGTGAGTGATGATAATGGTAACTGCGGCGGAGGATACTCACACATACCAGCCAATTCTCCATTAATGATAGTTCTTATAGTCAAACAAACCAACCAAAAGTGGACTATAGCACCAACATGGAAATGTTTGGATGCCATTGATCTCGCACAAATCGCTTATAAATGCCACCCGCCGCTATTTATAAAACCTAAACAATCCTCTTCTAAGCACGAATGACTACTCTTAGGCCTTGGATTATGTTCTCTTAGGCTTCATTGAGTCAATACATATAACTTCTTTGAGTCGGGGGACAGGCAGTCAGGCAGTCTATATATACATGTTAGGATTATAAAGTGGTCTCCAACACCCACCCCACAAGGTTAAACTAACCCTCACTCACCAGGATGCTAGTAGCTCACCAACTCCTGGATACCTATTTACTGCTAGGTGAACAGGTGCATTGGGTGATAGGAAACGCTACCAACAATTACAGCCCTACCCGACCGCGATTCGAACCCTGGAATCCCTTATTGAGAGTCGAGAAGGAACACATGTTACATATATGTGAACTCACCTATTTGTGCCAGGAGGATCGAGCGTTAATCTTAGAGTCTGCCTTTAAGCCGTCGGTTGTTTATAGCAATAACTCTTGGCCTATTTCCTAACTTAACCTAGCCTAACCTATACCCTACCCTAACCTATAACCTACCACAATCTAAAACCAAACCTAATATAACTTAACCTAATCTAAATCTAACCTAACCTACACCTAAACCCAATCTACCTAACTTACCTAACTAAGCTAACCTAACGAAACCTAACCTAACTAACCTAACCTAACCTAACCTAACTAACCTAACCTAACTAATCTAACCTAACCTAACTAACGTAACGTAACCTAACCTAACCAAACCTAACCTAACTAACCTAACCTAATCTAACCTAACCTAACCTAACTAACCTAACCTAAATCTAACCAAACCTAACCTAACCTAACCTAACTAACGTAACCTAACCTAACCTAACCTAACCTAACTAACCTAACCTAACCTAACCTAAACCTAACCAAACCTAACCTAACTAACCTAACCTAACCTAACCTAACCTAAACCTAACCTAACCTAACCTAACCTAACCTAACCTAACCTAAACCTAACCTAACCTAACCTAACCAAACCTAACCTAACCAAACTTAACCTAACCTAACCTAACCTAACCTAACCAAACTTAACCTAACCTAACCTAACCAACACCCACCTCACAAGATCGAACACCCTGACTGACCCTCACTAGGATGCAACCCTACATGAAGCTCACAACTCCTGGATACCTGTTTACTGCTAGGAGAACAGAGGCATTAGGTGATAGGAAACGCTACCAATAATTTCAGTCCTGCCTGGCCGGGTTTCGATCCAGGAATCCCCGATCGTTAGTCTAGAAGGAACACATACATGTTTCATATTTCTGTGTACTCACCTATTTGTACTTGCAGGACTGAGCATCAGTTTTTGAATGCTGACAATATAGCCGCCGGTTGTTTAAAGCAATGACTCCTGGTCTATTTTTCTGTCATATCAACTTTTAAAATTATGAATGGAGGTTGCATCTACAACTGTGGGTTTTTGTAAGTTTGTTCTCACCTAGTTGTATTCACCTAGTTGTGTTTGCTAGGTTTGATATTCAGATCTTTGGTCCCACCTCTCAACCATCAATCAATTGCTCAAGTAGTTTTCCAGAAGTTATGTAACTCATAACTCTCAGCTCTGTTGGAAAAAAGGCTGGGCTGCATATTCAATTATTTGTCTCGCATAGGTTGAAAAAAAAGGTTCATTCTTCTTTACACAAGTTAGAAATGTTACTTTGAACATGCTCTATCCAAGTCGGATAGAACATGTTCTTAATCCGGATAGACCTGCGTTCGAGCCTGTCGAAACGGTTGCAATTACAGGGCACATATTGTCCTCTCCTGTAGCAGCATCAGGCTCGATAGATTCTCTGGACAGCCGATGATTGACCTTCTGGCAGTTCTCACGTTGACACATTTAAAACAGTTTTTTTTTATAAAAAACAAAACAAAAAAACGCCACATTCTTTAGATGTTTAAATTTTTTATCTCTGTCCGTGTATGTGTCTTGAGTTGAGTTTTGATTCCTTGTGTTTCTTGATTCCGTGTGTGTCTTGATTCCGTCTGTGCCTTGATTCATTGTGTTTCTTGATTCCGTGTGTGTCTTGATTCCTTGTGTTGCTTGATTCCGTGCGTGTCTTGATTCAGTGTGTGTCTTGATTCCGTGTGTGTCTTGATTCCGTGTGTGTCTTGATTCCTTGTGTTTCTTGATTCCGTGCGTGTCTTGATTCAGTGTGTGTCTTGATTCCGTGTGTGTCTTGATTCCGTGTGTGTCTTGATTCCTTGTGTTTCTTGATTCCGTTTGTGTCTTGATTCCGTGTGTGTCTTGATTCCGTCTGTGCCTTGATTCCTTGTGTTTCTTGATTCCGTTTGTGTCTTGATTCCTTGTGTTTCTTGATTCCGTGTGTGTCTTGATTCCGTCTGTGTCTTGATTCCTTGTGTTTCTTGATTCCGTGTGTGTCTTGATTCCGTCTGTGTCTTGATTCCTTGTGTTTCTTGATTCCGTGTGTGTCTTGATCCCGTTTGTGCCTTGATTCCTTGTGTTTCTTGATTCCTTGTGTGTCTTGATTCCTTGTGTGTCTTGATTCCGTCTGTGCCTTGATTCCTTGTGTTTCTTGATTCCGTGTGTGTCTTGATTCCGTTTGAGTCTTGATTCCTTGTGTTTCTTGAATCCGTGTGTGTCTTGATTCCGTGTGTGTCTTGATTCCGTCTGTGCCTTGATTCCTTGTGTGTCTTGATTCCGTGTGTGTCTTGGTTCCGTCTGTGCCTTGATTCCTTATGTTTCTTGATTCCGTGTGTGTCTTGATTCCTTGTGTGTCTTGATTCCTTGTGATTCTTGATGCCGTGCGTGTCTTGATTCCGTGTGTGTTTTGATTCCCTCTGTGCCTTGATTCCTTGTGTTTCTTGATTCCGTGTGTGTCTTGATTCCGTTTGTGTCTTGATTCCTTGTGTTTCTTGATTCCGTGTGTGTCTTGATTCCGTGTGTTTCTTGATTTCTTGTGTTTCTTGATTCCGTGTGTGTCTTGATTCCGTTTGTGTCTTGATTCTTTGTGTTTCTTGATTCCGTGTGTGTCTTGATTCCGTGTGTTTCTTGATTCCTTGTGTTTCTTGATTCCGTGTGTGTCTTGATTCCGTTTGTGTCTTGATTCCTTGTGTTTCTTGATTCCGTGTGTGTCTTGATTCCGTGTGTTTCATGATTCCGTGTGTGTCTTGATTTCGTGTGTGTCATGATTCCGTGTTTCTTGATTTCGTGTATGTCTTGATTCCTTTTGTTTCTTGATTCCTTGTGTGTCTTGATTCCGTGTGTGTCTTGATTCCGTGTGTGTCTTGATTCCTTGTGTTTCTTGGTTCCTTGTGTTTCTTGATTCCGTGTTTGTCTTGATTCCTTGTGTTTCTTGATTCCTTGTGTTTCTTGATTCCTTGTGTTTCTTGATTCCGTGTGTTTCTTGATTCCTTGTGTTTCTTGATTCCTTGTGTTTCTTGATTCCGTGTGTATCTTGATTCCTTGTGTTTCTTGATTCCGTCTGTGCCTTGATTCCTTATGTGTCCTGATTTCGTGTGTGTCTCCTGAGTGTGTCTTGTTTCCGCGTGTGTCTTGATTCCGTATGTTCCCGTGTCCGTCAGAGTCTTAGGTTAGGTTAGTTAGTGTCCGTGTCCGTGCCATTATCCCTGGGGTTTTGAGTCCAGGATGCCATTTGTGTCCCCTCAAATTGCCTCCCTGATCTCCACCTTGGGATCGTGTCAGTGTCCATGTGTGTCTTGATTCTGTGTGTGTCTTGAGTCCGTGTGTGTCTTGAGTCCGTGTATTGATTCCGTGTGTCCGTGTCCGTTAGAGTCTATGAGTGTCCGTATCCGTGTCCGTGTCCGTGTCATTATCCCTGGGGTATTGAGTCCAGGATGCCATTTGTGTCCCCTCAAATTGCCTCCCTTATCTCCACCTTGGGATCGTGTCAGTGTCCATGTGTGTCTTGATTCCGTGTGTGTCTTGAGTCCGCGTGTGTCTTGAATCCGTGTGTGTCTTGAGTCCATGTGTGTCTTGAGTCCGTGTGTGTCTTGATTCCGCGTGTGTCTTGAGTCTGCGTGTGTCTTGAGTCCGCGTGTGTCTTGAGTCCGTGTGTGTCTTGATTCCGCGTGTGTCTTGAGTCCTTGTGTCTCCTGCAGCCGTGTGCGTCTTGATTCCGTGTGTCCGGGTGTCTTTGGGGTTTTGGGTCCAGGAAGCTATTTGTGTCGACCCAAATTGCCTCCCTTCTCCCCACCTGAAATCCAGGTGGATTGAAAGACCTGCCCGAGGTCAGTGGATCCAGGTATCCGTCCGTGGGCCCCCGGATTTCAACCCTTCCCCACATTCCAAGGGGTCAGTCAATCAATCTTCAGCTATCCAGAGAATCTATCGAAACTGATGCTCCTACAGGAGGGGACACACAGATAAATCTGTGCCCTGTACTTGCAACCGTTCCGACAGGCTCGAACGCAGGTCTATCCGGATTAAGAACATGTTCTATCCGACTAGGCCACGCTGGAGTTGCCTTCTGAATCAAATTTTGCACTTGTATTTATATCTCGTAGTAAGGATAGTTAGTGTCTATTTATCAACATTTGCAATGACTGACGTGTGAAGTTGTGAGTTTGTGTTGAGAGTTAGAAATACATGACAGCTTATTCGATGAGGTTGCAGTCCAGTGAGGCAGTTTCATGAATGAATATTGGAGAATTTAGGCAAACTGACGTGTGTGTGTGTGTGTGTGTGTGTGTGTTTAAAGGTATGTATTATTTAATATTTAGTGTGGTGTGTGTGTGTCCAAATGAGTTTGTGAATGGTAAACAAGCAATCCAATACCTAATATGTGCTAATCTAGGCCTCGTTTTGTATACATATATATATGTGTTTTACTAGGGAATGAAAATCCGGTTTGTTTTATTCTAAGTTTTTTCAACAATAAATAGTACATACGCGAACGAACGGTTCGGCTGGGTAAGTATAGCGTTGTGGCGGTCATTTTCTCTGTTAGGCGGCGGTCGGGGGAGGGGGCGGGGGTGGTCTCTGGTAATTGTGGTATGGGGGTAGTTATATTTGGGCCTCGGTTGGGGGGTAGGGTGTTGGTAGGGGGGGTGGGGGCCGAGGGAGCAGCAGTGGGGTGGCCTGAGGGGTGGGGGGGGGAGGGAAAGGCATGGAGTTGCCAGTTAATCATCAAGATATTAATTTGTGAAGATAGGTTATATAAGGACAGATATTTAGGAAGGAATAAGAAAAGTGTTTGGAACTGATGAAAGTATATGAGTTATAGTGATTCATGTTAGAAGAAAGATATGTGCTTTAAAAGGTGAAGATATTTGTAAAGGACTTTATCTGCTTAATAATATATTAATTAATGGTAAATGACCATTGGAGATAGATATTCAACAGCATAATGAGTGGACAAGTTTTAGCAGGAAGGCCGGCACAGAGAGAGAGAATGGACTGATAAATAGTTAGACATTTTTTCTCGAATGGTATACTCTAATAATCATAGGTACATATTTCAGAGCGCGACATTCGTGCCCGCGCGCGCACACACACATATACACACACACACACACATATATACAGACACACATACACACACACACACACACACACACACACACACACACACACACACACACACACACACACACACACACACACACACACACACACACACACACATATATACAAACATACATACAGTCTCGACAGTCAAATTGCAGAAACTGTCACAATTATGACAAGGATCACTCATATTGGATATATACACACACAGATAAATTCACGTGGATAAGTCACTCCAATTACACGTATGTACACACACAGACAACATATTTCAGTGAGTGTGGCCCATAGTATACATTAATACTTACACATGCCAGCCCATTCACTATTAATTGGTGTACATATTCATTCACACACATGTTTATGTGTCTCTTTCTTATAAAATACACACACACTGAAAGGAATCTTTGAGAACATTATATACCACATATGTCAGACCAATCCCCAAGTATGCAGCTCCAGCATGGAGTCCACATCTAGTCAAGCATAAGACTAAACTGGAAAAGGTTCAAAGGTTTGCCACCAGACTAGAACCCGAGCTAAGAGGTATGAGCTACGAGGAGAGACTACGGGAATTAAACCTCACTTCGTTGGAAGACAGAAGAGTTAAGGGGGACATGATCACCACATTCAAGATTCTCAAGGGAATCGATAGGGGTAGATAAAGGTAGGCTATTTAAAACAAGGGGCACACGTACTAGGGGACACAGGTGGAAACTGAGTGCCCAAATGAGCCACAGAGATATTAGAAAGAACTTTTTTAGTGTCAGAGTAGTTGACAAATGGAATGCATTAGGAAGTGATGTGGTGGAGGCTGACTCCATACACAGTTTCAAGTGTAGATATGATAGAGCCCAATAGGCTCAGGAACCAGTACTCCTGTTGATTGACGGTTGAGAGGCGGGACCAAAGAGCCAGAGCTCAACCCCCGCAAGCACAATAAGGTGAGTACAATTAGGTGAGTACACACAAACTCATTGTTAATTTTCCCTGGAACACAACCCGACAAACCGTTTAACAACCAGGTACCCATTCACTGCTTCGTGAAGAGAATCGTTAAGTTAAGGATTGGTGCCTAGTCAATCCGCTCTTCCCCTGCCAGCCAGGATATGAACCCAGGCGAAATCGCTTGAGAAGCGCGAGATGAGTGCCTTGCCACTGATCCACAGGGACTGCCCAAATATGAATGCCATCAGCAGCACTAGCAGTTGGTGTTACCAGGCAGGTTACCCATCCAATTACTAACCAAATTGAAAGTTGCTTAACTTGGCTAATGGGACGAGAAGCAGTATCCTTTAAGTGGTAGTATGGCCGTTGTTATTGTATACAAGTGGTAACCAATAACTTGTGAGTGAGTGAGTGAGTGATGATAATGGTAACTGCGGCGGAGGATACTCACACATACCAGCCAATTCTCCATTAATGATAGTTCTTATAGTCAAACAAACCAACCAAAAGTGGACTATAGCACCAACATGGAAATGTTTGGATGCCATTGATCTCGCACAAATCGCTTATAAATGCCACCCGCCGCTATTTATAAAACCTAAACAATCCTCTTCTAAGCACGAATGACTACTCTTAGGCCTTGGATTATGTTCTCTTAGGCTTCATTGAGTCAATACATATAACTTCTTTGAGTCGGGGGACAGGCAGTCAGGCAGTCTATATATACATGTTAGGATTATAAAGTGGTCTCCAACACCCACCCCACAAGGTTAAACTAACCCTCACTCACCAGGATGCTAGTAGCTCACCAACTCCTGGATACCTATTTACTGCTAGGTGAACAGGTGCATTGGGTGATAGGAAACGCTACCAACAATTACAGCCCTACCCGACCGCGATTCGAACCCTGGAATCCCTTATTGAGAGTCGAGAAGGAACACATGTTACATATATGTGAACTCACCTATTTGTGCCAGGAGGATCGAGCGTTAATCTTAGAGTCTGCCTTTAAGCCGTCGGTTGTTTATAGCAATAACTCTTGGCCTATTTCCTAACTTAACCTAGCCTAACCTATACCCTACCCTAACCTATAACCTACCACAATCTAAAACCAAACCTAATATAACTTAACCTAATCTAAATCTAACCTAACCTACACCTAAACCCAATCTACCTAACTTACCTAACTAAGCTAACCTAACGAAACCTAACCTAACTAACCTAACCTAACCTAACCTAACTAACCTAACCTAACTAATCTAACCTAACCTAACTAACGTAACGTAACCTAACCTAACCAAACCTAACCTAACTAACCTAACCTAATCTAACCTAACCTAACCTAACTAACCTAACCTAAATCTAACCAAACCTAACCTAACCTAACCTAACTAACGTAACCTAACCTAACCTAACCTAACCTAACTAACCTAACCTAACCTAACCTAAACCTAACCAAACCTAACCTAACTAACCTAACCTAACCTAACCTAACCTAAACCTAACCTAACCTAACCTAACCTAACCTAACCTAACCTAAACCTAACCTAACCTAACCTAACCAAACCTAACCTAACCAAACTTAACCTAACCTAACCTAACCTAACCTAACCAAACTTAACCTAACCTAACCTAACCAACACCCACCTCACAAGATCGAACACCCTGACTGACCCTCACTAGGATGCAACCCTACATGAAGCTCACAACTCCTGGATACCTGTTTACTGCTAGGAGAACAGAGGCATTAGGTGATAGGAAACGCTACCAATAATTTCAGTCCTGCCTGGCCGGGTTTCGATCCAGGAATCCCCGATCGTTAGTCTAGAAGGAACACATACATGTTTCATATTTCTGTGTACTCACCTATTTGTACTTGCAGGACTGAGCATCAGTTTTTGAATGCTGACAATATAGCCGCCGGTTGTTTAAAGCAATGACTCCTGGTCTATTTTTCTGTCATATCAACTTTTAAAATTATGAATGGAGGTTGCATCTACAACTGTGGGTTTTTGTAAGTTTGTTCTCACCTAGTTGTATTCACCTAGTTGTGTTTGCTAGGTTTGATATTCAGATCTTTGGTCCCACCTCTCAACCATCAATCAATTGCTCAAGTAGTTTTCCAGAAGTTATGTAACTCATAACTCTCAGCTCTGTTGGAAAAAAGGCTGGGCTGCATATTCAATTATTTGTCTCGCATAGGTTGAAAAAAAGGTTCATTCTTCTTTACACAAGTTAGAAATGTTACTTTGAACATGCTCTATCCAAGTCGGATAGAACATGTTCTTAATCCGGATAGACCTGCGTTCGAGCCTGTCGAAACGGTTGCAATTACAGGGCACATATTGTCCTCTCCTGTAGCAGCATCAGGTTCGATAGATTCTCTGGACAGCCGATGATTGACCTTCTGGCAGTTCTCACGTTGACACATTTAAAACAGTTTTTTTTTATAAAAAACAAAACAAAAAAACGCCACATTCTTTAGATGTTTAAATTTTTTATCTCTGTCCGTGTATGTGTCTTGAGTTGAGTTTTGATTCCTTGTGTTTCTTGATTCCGTGTGTGTCTTGATTCCGTCTGTGCCTTGATTCATTGTGTTTCTTGATTCCGTGTGTGTCTTGATTCCTTGTGTTTCTTGATTCCGTGCGTGTCTTGATTCAGTGTGTGTCTTGATTCCGTGTGTGTCTTGATTCCGTGTGTGTCTTGATTCCTTGTGTTTCTTGATTCCGTGCGTGTCTTGATTCAGTGTGTGTCTTGATTCCGTGTGTGTCTTGATTCCGTGTGTGTCTTGATTCCTTGTGTTTCTTGATTCCGTTTGTGTCTTGATTCCGTGTGTGTCTTGATTCCGTCTGTGCCTTGATTCCTTGTGTTTCTTGATTCCGTTTGTGTCTTGATTCCTTGTGTTTCTTGATTCCGTGTGTGTCTTGATTCCGTCTGTGTCTTGATTCCTTGTGTTTCTTGATTCCGTGTGTGTCTTGATTCCGTCTGTGTCTTGATTCCTTGTGTTTCTTGATTCCGTGTGTGTCTTGATCCCGTTTGTGCCTTGATTCCTTGTGTTTCTTGATTCCTTGTGTGTCTTGATTCCTTGTGTGTCTTGATTCCGTCTGTGCCTTGATTCCTTGTGTTTCTTGATTCCGTGTGTGTCTTGATTCCGTTTGAGTCTTGATTCCTTGTGTTTCTTGAATCCGTGTGTGTCTTGATTCCGTGTGTGTCTTGATTCCGTCTGTGCCTTGATTCCTTGTGTGTCTTGATTCCGTGTGTGTCTTGGTTCCGTCTGTGCCTTGATTCCTTATGTTTCTTGATTCCGTGTGTGACTTGATTCCTTGTGTGTCTTGATTCCTTGTGATTCTTGATGCCGTGCGTGTCTTGATTCCGTGTGTGTTTTGATTCCCTCTGTGCCTTGATTCCTTGTGTTTCTTGATTCCGTGTGTGTCTTGATTCCGTTTGTGTCTTGATTCCTTGTGTTTCTTGATTCCGTGTGTGTCTTGATTCCGTGTGTTTCTTGATTTCTTGTGTTTCTTGATTCCGTGTGTGTCTTGATTCCGTTTGTGTCTTGATTCTTTGTGTTTCTTGATTCCGTGTGTGTCTTGATTCCGTGTGTTTCTTGATTCCTTGTGTTTCTTGATTCCGTGTGTGTCTTGATTCCGTTTGTGTCTTGATTCCTTGTGTTTCTTGATTCCGTGTGTGTCTTGATTCCGTGTGTTTCATGATTCCGTGTGTGTCTTGATTTCGTGTGTGTCATGATTCCGTGTGTTTCTTGATTTCGTGTATGTCTTGATTCCTTTTGTTTCTTGATTCCTTGTGTGTCTTGATTCCGTGTGTGTCTTGATTCCGTGTGTGTCTTGATTCCTTGTGTTTCTTGGTTCCTTGTGTTTCTTGATTCCGTGTTTGTCTTGATTCCTTGTGTTTCTTGATTCCTTGTGTTTCTTGATTCCTTGTGTTTCTTGATTCCGTGTGTTTCTTGATTCCTTGTGTTTCTTGATTCCTTGTGTTTCTTGATTCCGTGTGTATCTTGATTCCTTGTGTTTCTTGATTCCGTCTGTGCCTTGATTCCTTATGTGTCCTGATTTCGTGTGTGTCTCCTGAGTGTGTCTTGTTTCCGCGTGTGTCTTGATTCCGTATGTTCCCGTGTCCGTCAGAGTCTTAGGTTAGGTTAGTTAGTGTCCGTGTCCGTGCCATTATCCCTGGGGTTTTGAGTCCAGGATGCCATTTGTGTCCCCTCAAATTGCCTCCCTGATCTCCACCTTGGGATCGTGTCAGTGTCCATGTGTGTCTTGATTCTGTGTGTGTCTTGAGTCCGTGTGTGTCTTGAGTCCGTGTATTGATTCCGTGTGTCCGTGTCCGTTAGAGTCTATGAGTGTCCGTATCCGTGTCCGTGTCCGTGTCATTATCCCTGGGGTATTGAGTCCAGGATGCCATTTGTGTCCCCTCAAATTGCCTCCCTTATCTCCACCTTGGGATCGTGTCAGTGTCCATGTGTGTCTTGATTCCGTGTGTGTCTTGAGTCCATGTGTGTCTTGAGTCCGTGTGTGTCTTGATTCCGCGTGTGTCTTGAGTCTGCGTGTGTCTTGAGTCCGCGTGTGTCTTGAGTCCGTGTGTGTCTTGATTCCGCGTGTGTCTTGAGTCCTTGTGTCTCCTGCAGCCGTGTGCGTCTTGATTCCGTGTGTCCGGGTGTCTTTGGGGTTTTGGGTCCAGGAAGCTATTTGTGTCGACCCAAATTGCCTCCCTTCTCCCCACCTGAAATCCAGGTGGATTGAAAGACCTGCCCGAGGTCAGTGGATCCAGGTATCCGTCCGTGGGCCCCCGGATTTCAACCCTTCCCCACATTCCAAGGGGTCAGTCAATCAATCTTCAGCTATCCAGAGAATCTATCGAAACTGATGCTCCTACAGGAGGGGACACACAGATAAATCTGTGCCCTGTACTTGCAACCGTTCCGACAGGCTCGAACGCAGGTCTATCCGGATTAAGAACATGTTCTATCCGACTAGGCCACGCTGGAGTTGCCTTCTGAATCAAATTTTGCACTTGTATTTATATCTCGTAGTAAGGATAGTTAGTGTCTATTTATCAACATTTGCAATGACTGACGTGTGAAGTTGTGAGTTTGTGTTGAGAGTTAGAAATACATGACAGCTTATTCGATGAGGTTGCAGTCCAGTGAGGCAGTTTCATGAATGAATATTGGAGAATTTAGGCAAACTGACGTGTGTGTGTGTGTGTGTGTGTGTGTGTTTAAAGGTATGTATTATTTAATATTTAGTGTGGTGTGTGTGTGTCCAAATGAGTTTGTGAATGGTAAACAAGCAATCCAATACCTAATATGTGCTAATCTAGGCCTCGTTTTGTATACATATATATATGTGTTTTACTAGGGAATGAAAATCCGGTTTGTTTTATTCTAAGTTTTTTCAACAATAAATAGTACATACGCGAACGAACGGTTCGGCTGGGTAAGTATAGCGTTGTGGCGGTCATTTTCTCTGTTAGGCGGCGGTCGGGGGAGGGGGCGGGGGTGGTCTCTGGTAATTGTGGTATGGGGGTAGTTATATTTGGGCCTCGGTTGGGGGGTAGGGTGTTGGTAGGGGGGGTGGGGGCCGAGGGAGCAGCAGTGGGGTGGCCTGAGGGGTGGGGGGGGGGAGGGAAAGGCATGGAGTTGCCAGTTAATCATTAAGATATTAATTTGTGAAGATAGGTTATATAAGGACAGATATTTAGGAAGGAATAAGAAAAGTGTTTGGAACTGATGAAAGTATATGAGTTATAGTGATTCATGTTAGAAGAAAGATATGTGCTTTAAAAGGTGAAGATATTTGTAAAGGACTTTATCTGCTTAATAATATATTAATTAATGGTAAATGACCATTGGAGATAGATATTCAACAGCATAATGAGTGGACAAGTTTTAGCAGGAAGGCCGGCACAGAGAGAGAGAATGGACTGATAAATAGTTAGACATTTTTTCTCGAATGGTACACTCTAATAATCATAGGTACATATTTCAGAGCGCGACATTCGTGCCCGCGCGCGCACACACACATATATACACACACACACACATATATACAGACACACATACACACACACACACACACACACACACACACACACACACACACACACACACACACACACACACACACACACACACACACACACACACACACACACACATATATACAAACATACATACAGTCTCGACAGTCAAATTGCAGAAACTGTCACAATTATGACAAGGATCACTCATATTGGATATATACACACACAGATAAATTCACGTGGATAAGTCACTCCAATTACACGTATGTACACACACAGACAACATATTTCAGTGAGTGTGGCCCATAGTATACATTAATACTTACACATGCCAGCCCATTCACTATTAATTGGTGTACATATTCATTCACACACATGTTTATGTGTCTCTTTCTTATAAAATACACACACACTGAAAGGAATCTTTGAGAACATTATATACCACATATGTCAGACCAATCCCCAAGTATGCAGCTCCAGCATGGAGTCCACATCTAGTCAAGCATAAGACTAAACTGGAAAAGGTTCAAAGGTTTGCCACCAGACTAGAACCCGAGCTAAGAGGTATGAGCTACGAGGAGAGACTACGGGAATTAAACCTCACTTCGTTGGAAGACAGAAGAGTTAAGGGGGACATGATCACCACATTCAAGATTCTCAAGGGAATCGATAGGGTAGATAAAGGTAGGCTATTTAAAACAAGGGGCACACGTACTAGGGGACACAGGTGGAAACTGAGTGCCCAAATGAGCCACAGAGATATTAGAAAGAACTTTTTTAGTGTCAGAGTAGTTGACAAATGGAATGCATTAGGAAGTGATGTGGTGGAGGCTGACTCCATACACAGTTTCAAGTGTAGATATGATAGAGCCCAATAGGCTCAGGAACCAGAACTCCTGTTGATTGACGGTTGAAAGGCGGGACCAAAGAGCCAGAGCTCAACCCCCGCAAGCACAATAAGGTGAGTACAATTAGGTGAGTACACACAAACTCATTGTTAATTTTCCCTGGAACACAACCCGACAAACCGTTTAACAACCAGGTACCCATTCACTGCTTCGTGAAGAGAATCGTTAAGTTAAGGATTGGTGCCTAGTCAATCCGCTCTTCCCCTGCCAGCCAGGATATGAACCCAGGCGAAATCGCTTGAGAAGCGCGAGGTGAGTGCCTTACCACTGATCCACAGGGACTGCCCAAATATGAATGCCATCAGCAGCACTAGCAGTTGGTGTTACCAGGCAGGTTACCCATCCAATTACTAACCAAATTGAAAGTTGCTTAACTTGGCTAATGGGACGAGAAGCAGTGTCCTTTAAGTGGTAGTATGGCCGTTGTTATTGTATACAAGTGGTAACCAATAACTTGTGAGTGAGTGAGTGATGATAATGGTAACTGCGGCGGAGGATACTCACACATACCAGCCAATTCTCCATTAATGATAGTTCTTATAGTCAAACAAACCAACCAAAAGTGGACTATAGCACCAACATGGAAATGTTTGGATGCCATTGATCTCGCACAAATCACTTATAAATGCCACCCGCCGCTATTTATAAAACCTAAACAATCCTCTTCTAAGCACGAATGACAGCTCTTAGGCCTTGGATTATGTTCTCTTAGGCTTCATTGAGTCAATACATATAACTTCTTTGAGTCGGGGGACAGGCAGTCAGGCAGTCTATATATACATGTTAGGATTATAAAGTGGTCTCCAACACCCACCCCACAAGGTTAAACTAACCCTCACTCACCAGGATGCTAGTAGCTCACTAACTCCTGGATACCTATTTACTGCTAGGTGAACAGGTGCATTGGGTGATAGGAAACGCTACCAACAATTACAGCCCTGCCCGACCGCGATTCGAACCCTGGAATCCCTTATTGAGAGTCGAGAAGGAACACATGTTACATATATGTGAACTCACCTATTTGTGCCAGGAGGATCGAGCGTTAATCTTAGAGTCTGCCTTTAAGCCGTCGGTTGTTTATAGCAATAACTCTTGGCCTATTTCCTAACTTAACCTAGCCTAACCTATACCCTACCCTAACCTATAACCTACCACAATCTAAAACCAAACCTAATATAACTTAACCTAATCTAAATCTAACCTAACCTACACCTAAACCCAATCTACCTAACTAAGCTAACCTAACGAAACCTAACCTAACTAACCTAACCTAACCTAACCTAACTAACCTAACCTAACTAATCTAACCTAACCTAACTAACGTAACGTAACCTAACTTAACCAAACCTAACCTAACTAACCTACCCTAATCTAACCTAACCTAACCTAACTAACCTAACCTAAACCTAACCAAACCTAACCTAACCTAACCTAACTAACGTAACCTAACCTAACCTAACCTAACTAACCTAACCTAACCTAACCTAAACCTAACCAAACCTAACCTAACTAACCTAACCTAACCTAACCTAACCTAAACCTAACCTAACCTAACCTAACCTAACCTAACCTAACCTAAACCTAACCTAACCTAACCTAACCAAACCTAACCTAACCAAACTTAACCTAACCTAACCTAACCTAACCTAACCAAACTTAACCTAACCTAACCTAACCAACACCCACCTCACAAGATCGAACACCCTGACTGACCCTCACTAGGATGCAACCCTACATGAAGCTCACAACTCCTGGATACCTGTTTACTGCTAGGAGAACAGAGGCATTAGGTGATAGGAAACGCTACCAATAATTTCAGTCCTGCCAGGCCGGGTTTCGATCCAGGAATCCCCGATCGTTAGTCTAGAAGGAACACATACATGTTTCATATTTCTGTGTACTCACCTATTTGTACTTGCAGGACTGAGCATCAGTTTTTGAACGCTGACAATATAGCCGCCGGTTGTTTAAAGCAATGACTCCTGGTCTATTTTCCTGTCATATCAACTTTTAAAATTATGAATGGAGTTTGCATCTACAACTGTGGGTTTTTGTAAGTTTGTTCTCACCTAGTTGTATTCACCTAGTTGTGTTTGCTAGGTTTGATATTCAGATCTTTGGTCCCACCTCTCAACCATCAATCAATTGCTCAAGTAGTTTTCCAGAAGTTATGTAACTCATAACTCTCAGCTCTGTTGGAAAAAAGGCTGGGCTGCATATTCAATTATTTGTCTCGCATAGGTTGAAAAAAAAGGTTCATTCTTCTTTACACAAGTTAGAAATGTTACTTTGAACATGCTCTGTCCAAGTCGGATAGAACATGTTCTTAATCCGGATAGACCTGCGTTCGAGCCTGTCGAAACGGTTGCAATTACAGGGCACATATTGTCCTCTCCTGTAGCAGCATCAGGCTCGATAGATTCTCTGGACAGCCGATGATTGACCTTCTGGCAGTTCTCACGTTGACACATTTAAAACTGTTTTTTTTATAAAAAAAACAAAAAAACGCGACATTCTTTAGATGTTTAAATTTTTTATCTCTGTCCGTGTATGTGTCTTGAGTTGAGTTTTGATTCCTTGTGTTTCTTGATTCCGTGTGTGTCTTGATTCCGTCTGTGCCTTGATTCATTGTGTTTCTTGATTCCGTGTGTGTCTTGATTCCTTGTGTTTCTTGATTCCGTGCGTGTCTTGATTCAGTGTGTGTCTTGATTCCGTGTGTGTCTTGATTCCGTGTGTGTCTTGATTCCTTGTGTTTCTTGATTCCGTGCGTGTCTTGATTCAGTGTGTGTCTTGATTCCGTGTGTGTCTTGATTCCGTGTGTGTCTTGATTCCTTGTGTTTCTTGATTCCGTTTGTGTCTTGATTCCGTGTGTGTCTTGATTCCGTCTGTGCCTTGATTCCTTGTGTTTCTTGATTCCGTTTGTGTCTTGATTCCTTGTGTTTCTTGATTCCGTGTGTGGCTTGATTCCGTCTGTGTCTTGATTCCTTGTGTTTCTTGATTCCGTGTGTGTCTTGATCCCGTTTGTGTCTTGATTCCTTGTGTTTCTTGATTCCTTGTGTGTCTTGATTCCTTGTGTGTCTTGATTCCGTCTGTGCCTTGATTCCTTGTGTTTCTTGATTCCGTGTGCGTCTTGATTCCGTTTGAGTCTTGATTCCTTGTGTTTCTTGAATCCGTGTGTGTCTTGATTCCGTGTGTGTCTTGATTCCGTCTGTGCCTTGATTCCTTGTGTGTCTTGATTCCGTGTGTGTCTTGATTTCGTCTGTGCCTTGATTCCTTGTGTTTCTTGATTCCGTGTGTGTCTTGATTCCTTGTGTGTCTTGATTTCTTGTGATTCTTGATTCCGTGCGTGTCTTGATTCCGTGTGTGTCTTGATTCCCTCTGTGCCTTGATTCCTTGTGTTTCTTGATTCCGTGTGTGTCTTGATTCCGTTTGTGTCTTGATTCCTTGTGTTTCTTGATTCCGTGTGTTTCTTGATTCCGTGTGTGTCTTGATTCCGAGTGTTTCTTGATTTCTTGTGTTTCTTGATTCCGTGTGTGTCTTGATTCCGTTTGTGTCTTGATTCCTTGTGTTTCTTGATTCCGTGTGTGTCTTGATTCCGTGTGTTTCTTGATTCCTTGTGTTTCTTGATTCCGTGTGTGTCTTGATTCCGTTTGTGTCTTGATTCCTTGTGTTTCTTGATTCCGTGTGTGTCTTGATTCCCTGTGTTTCATGATTCCGTGTGTGTCTTGATTTCGTGTGTTTCATGATTCCGTGTGTGTCTTGATTCCGTGTGTTTCTTGATTTCGTGTATGTCTTGATTCCTTTTGTTTCTTGATTCGTTGTGTGTCTTGATTCCGTGTGTGTCTTGATTCCGTGTGTGTCTTGATTCCTTGTGTTTCTTTTGGTTCCTTGTGTTTCTTGATTCCGTGTTTGTCTTGATTCCTTGTGTTTCTTGATTCCTTGTGTTTCTTGATTCCGTGTGTTTCTTGATTCCTTGTGTTTCTTGATTCCTTGTGTTTCTTGATTCCGTGTGTTTCTTGATTCCTTGTGTTTCTTGATTCCGTCTGTGCCTTGATTCCTTATGTGTCCTGATTTCGTGTGTGTCTCCTGAGTGTGTCTTGTTTCCGCGTGTGTCTTGATTCCGTATATTCCCGTGTCCGTCAGAGTCTTAGGTTAGGTTAGTTAGTGTCCGTGTCCGTGCCATTATCCCTGGGGTTTTGAGTCCAGGATGCCATTTGTGTCCCCTCAAATTGCCTCCCTTATCTTCACCTTGGGATCGTGTCAGTGTCCATGTGTGTCTTGATTCTGTGTGTGTCTTGAGTCCGTGTGTGTCTTGAGTCCGTGTATTGATTCCGTGTGTCCGTGTCCGTTAGAGTCTATGAGTGTCCGTATCCGTGTCCGTGTCCGTGTCATTATCCCTGGGGTATTGAGTCCAGGATGCCATTTGTGTCCCCTCAAATTGCCTCCCTTATCTCCACCTTCGGATCGTGTCAGTGTCCATGTGTGTCTTGATTCCGTGTGTGTCTTGAGTCCGCGTGTGTCTTGAATCCGTGTGTGTCTTGAGTCCATGTGTGTCTTGAGTCCGTGTGTGTCTTGATTCCGCGTGTGTCTTGAGTCTGCGTGTGTCTTGAGTCCGCGTGTGTCTTGAGTCCGTGTGTGTCTTGATTCCGCGTGTGTCTTGAGTCCTTGTGTCTCCTGCAGCCGTGTGCGTCTTGATTCCGTGTGTCCGGGTGTCTTTGGGGTTTTGGGTCCAGGAAGCTATTTGTGTCGACCCAAATTGCCTTCCTTCTCCCCACCTGAAATCCAGGTGGATTGAAAGACCTGCCCGAGGTCAGTGGATCCAGGTATCCGTCCGTGGGCCCCCGGATTTCAACCCTTCCCCACATTCCAAGGGGTCAGTCAATCAATCTTCAGCTATCCAGAGAATCTATCGAAACTGATGCTCCTACAGGAGGGGACACACAGATAAATCTGTGCCCTGTACTTGCAACCGTTCCGACAGGCTCGAACGCAGGTCTATCCGGATTAAGAACATGTTCTATCCGACTAGGCCACGCTGGAGTTGCCTTCTGAATCAAATTTTGCACTTGTATTTATATCTCGTAGTAAGGTTAGTTAGTGTCTATTTATCAACATTTGCAATGACTGACGTGTGAAGTTGTGAGTTTGTGTTGAGAGTTAGAAATACATGACAGCTTATTCGATGAGGTTGCAGTCCAGTGAGGCAGTTTCATGAATGAATATTGGAGAATTTAGGCAAACTGACGTGTGTGTGTGTGTGTGTGTGTGTTTAAAGGTATGTATTATTTAATATTTAGTGTGGTGTGTGTGTGTCCAAATGAGTTTGTGAATGGTAAACAAGCAATCCAATACCTAATATGTGCTAATCTAGGCCTCGTTTTGTATACATATATATATGTGTTTTACTAGGGAATGAAAATCCGGTTTGTTTTATTCTAAGTTTTTTCAACAATAAATAGTACATACGCGAACGAACGGTTCGGCTGGGTAAGTATAGGGTTGTGGCGGCCATTTTCTCTGTTAGGCGGGGGTCGTGGGAGGGGGCGGGGTCTCTGGTAATTGTGGTATGGGGGTAGTTATATTTGGGCCTCGGTTGGGGGGTAGGGTGTTGGTAGGGGGGGTGGGGGCCGAGGGAGCAGCAGAGGGGGGGCCTGAGGGGTGGGGGGGGGGGAGGGAAAGGCATGGAGTTGCCAGTTATTCATTAAGATATTAATTTGTGGAGATAGGTTATATAAGGAAAGATGTTTAGGAAGGAATAAGAAAAGAGTTTGGAACTGATGAAAGTATATGAGTTATAGTGATTCATGTTAGAAGAAAGATATGTGCTTTAAAAGGTGAAGATATTTGTAAAGGACTTTATCTGCTTAATAATATATTAATTAACGGTAAATGACCATTGGAGATAGATATTCAACAGCATAATGAGTGGACAAGTTTTAGCAGGAAGGCCGGCACAGAGAGAGAATGGACCGATAAATAGTTAGACATTTTTTCTCGAATGGTATACTCTAATAATCATAGGTACATATTTCAGAGCGCGACATTCGTGCGCGCGCGCGCACACACACATATATATACAAACACACACACACATATATACAGACACACATACACACACACACACACACACACACACACACACACACACACACACACACACACACACACACACACACACACACACACACACACACACACACACACACACACACACACACACACACACACACACATTGGAGGTGGCTAGCGTTCACACACATACACACTTCAGTACTTCCTTCAGAACACTTCTATACCACATATGTAAGAACACTTCGGAATCCTTCAGAACCTTGCATACCACATATGTAAGGTCAATCCTGGAGTATGAGGCCCCAGCATGGAGCCCGTACCTTGTCAAGCACAAGACGAAGCTGGAAAAAGTTCAGAGGTATGCCACTATTTATTTATTATTATTTATTTATTTATATACAAGAAGGTACATTGGGTTTGTGAGAATACATAATTAACAATCTTGTAAAGCCACTAGTCCGCGCAGCGTTTCGGGCAGGTCCTTAATCTTAATCCTTAAGTAGTTAAATTCTAGCAGAATTAATAAAATGATAACAAATACATTGCAAGAAAAAAAATGAGATGAGAGAGATTAGTAAGTATATTAAAGCACATTGGTATATTAAAGCTCTGATTGATTACAGTGACAGCTTGATTGGTAATTTAAACAAGATTAATAGACACCATACAGCAGATTGATAGCACATATAAGAAGACAGCAATGATCACAATGATAAAGATGTTCGGATTGGGTACATAAAGATTGGGAGATTGGGAAGCAATAGATACAGTGCAATTTTAAAGCAAAGGTAGAAAACTATGAAGATGAAATTAGGTATCTTTTAGTATTGTTTTTGAATGACGCAAAAGTTGGACAGCTTTTCAATTCATTAGGGAGTGAATTCCATAGACTGGGTCCCTTTATTTGCATAGAGTGTTTACACAGATTAAGTTTGACTCTGGGGATATCAAACAGATATTTATTTATGGTGTGGTGATAATGGGTCCTATTACATCTGTCCAGGGAGAGTTTCAGAGCAGGATTTGCATTTAAGAACAGGGTTTTGTAAATGTAGTTGACACAAGAGAATTTGTGGAGTGAGATTATGTTTAGCATGTTTAGAGAGTTAAACAAGGGGGCTGAGTGTTGTCTGAAAGCAGAATTTGTTATTATTTTTATAGCAGAGTTTTGCTGGGTGATGATGGACTTGAGGTGGTTTGCAGTAGTTGAACCCCATGCACAGATACCATAGTTGAGATAGGGATAGATTAGTGCATAATATAGAGAGATGAGAGCAGAGTTAGGTACATAATATCTGATTTTGGAGAGTATACCAACTGTTTTAGAGACTTTCTTAGTTATGTGTTGTATGTGGGTGCTGAAGTTGAATCTCTTGTCTAGGAATACGCCAAGAAACTTTCCATCATTTCTATTGCTAATGTTTACATTGTCTATCTGAAGCTGAATTGCATTTGTAGATTTGCTTCCAAATAAGATGTAGTAGGTCTTTTCTATGTTAAGTGTTAGTTTGTTGGTTGACATCCATAAGTGGATTTTTTTTTAGTTCATTATTAACAACATTATTTATTGTATGTGGGTTGGGGTTAGAGTAGATGAGGGTAGTATCATCAGCAAACAAAATAGGTTTCAGAATGTTAGAGACATTAGGCAGATCATTGATGTATATAAGAAATAGGAGAGGTCCCAAGATGCGGCCCTGTGGCACTCCAACGGTTATTGGTAGAGTGGGAGAGGTTATATTATTGATGGCTACACATTGGTGTCTATCACTAAGATAGGATTGGACATAGTCCAGTGCATGGCCTCGGATTCCATAATGATGGAGTTTACGTAAGAGGTAATTGTGATTAACAGTATCAAAGGCCTTTCTCAGGTCAATGAAGAGTCAAATCGGAAACTTATTTTTGTCAAGGGCTGAGTAAATTGTATCAAGGAGACTAATAACTGCATCGTTGGTACTCTTTTGGGAGCGGAAGCCAAACTGATAGGGGCTAAGAATGTCGAATTTTACGAGATAGGAGTAGAGCAGTTTGTAGATAATTTTTTCAAATATTTTTGATAGTATGGGTAGGTTTGATATTGGTCTATAATTGTTTATGTCTGCCGGATTACCTCCTTTATGAACTGGCGTTACTCTAGCTTTTTTAAGGATATCAGGGAAGGTATGACACTCAAGGGATTTGTTGAACAGCAGAGCTATAGGTGGCGCAAGGGCATGGGAGGCGCTCTTGTATACAATGGATGGGATTTCACTGATGTTCCCAGCTTTGGTTTTTAGTGAGTGTATGATGGACACAACATCTGTCGGGCTGACTGGTGAAAGGAGAAGAGAGTTTGGATAGCTGCCTGAGAGATATGTGTCTGAGTCTGTTGGATTTTACTGGCAAGGTTAGCACCAACCGATGAAAAGAAGCTATTAAATTCATTCGCCATTTCTAAATCAGATGACGGTGTAAGGTCATCCTTAGATAGTGTTATCTGGTTGTGGGAGTGTTGTTTAGTTCCTAGGGTATTAGAGATGGTATTCCATGAGCTTTTCATGTTGCCTTTGGCTTCTTTGAATCTCGTCTCATAATATGAAAGTATAGCTTTTCTTATGATACTGGTAAGAACTGATGAGTACCTTTTAACTACTTCCTTTGTAACTAGGCCAATCCTAAATTTCTTTTTATATTCATGTTTTTTGTTGATTGATTTGATTATGCCACTTGTGAGCCACGGATTGTTTTTTCTTTTGTCAGTTACTGGTTTGGTAAGGAGGGGACAGTGAGTGTTGTAGAGGCTTAGAGTTTTGGAGAGAAAGAGGTTAGTTAATGAGTTTATATCCTGTGTATTTTTTAATTCAGATTCCCAATTAATTTTGTGAAGTGCATTAGAGAGATTGCCTAAAGCTGATTCACTGTGTAGCCTGAATGAGAGTTTCTTGCTTTCTGGTGGTGTTGTGTCCATGTTTGCTATGAGGAAGGTAGGATAGTGGTCAGTTGTTATGTCATAGATTACCCCAGATGTAAAGGGAGCTGTTATATTAGTCCACAAGTGATCCAGGGTAGTGGCAGATGTTTGAATGACTCGGTGGGCTTGGTGATTGTGGGGATTAGCATACAGGAGTGCATGCTGTTACGGAAATAGTCAACTTGAGGGTTGTTTTGAAGACCCAGGTCAATATTGAAATCACCTCCTAGAATGATGTGATTTTTGTTGAGATTGTTATATATGATAAGATTCCTTACGTTGTCTGAGAATGAAGCAATGTTGGTATTAGGAAATCTATAGATGACACCGATAGTCAGGGAGGATTTAAGGGATTTACTGGAGAACTTGGCAAAGGTATATTCACAATAGTCGTCTCTATCACTAATGACACTATTGCAGATGAAAGTATCTTTGTAATATATTGTTGTGCCACCTCCTTTTTTATTAGACCTGCAGTTATGAATGGCTTTATAACCAGCTAAGTTGTAGAGTTGGGTATAGTCTTTACTTAGCCAGGTTTCTGTTAAAATGATGAATGACAATTTAGTACCTAGTGCTGTGAGTAGTGCATTTATATCATCAAAATGTTTACCAAGTGACCTAACATTTTGATTGTAAACTGATAAGCAGGTGCTATTTAGGAGTCTGTATTTTGCAAGATTTACTGTGTAATACCTGCAATAATGATGATCAATGTGCTGATTTGTGTGGGTATGAGACAGAAGATTTCGATCAGGATCAATATCAGTAAGCATATAGATACAATAATGTCACGATACAATAAGATAAGCAATTAAAGGAATAGTTAAATACTAAATCTGCTGTAAATAGAAAGTTATTATAGCAAAACACAACAATAAATGTAGGTACACACAAAAAAAGAAACAATTAGAAGTAGAGTAAAGATCCCCGTAGACAGCCAGGAATGATACAGTAGTTACGTTAAGAGAAGAAAAGATCCCCGTAGATAGCCAGGAATGATACAGTAGTTAGGTTAAGAGAAGAAAAGATCCCCGTAGATAGCCAGGAATGATACAGTAGTTAGGTTAAGAGAAGAAAAGATCCCCGTAGATAGCCAGGAATGATACAGTAGTTAGGTTAAGAGAAGAAAAGATCCCCGTAGATAGCCAGGAATGATACAGTAGTTAGGTTAAGAGAAGAAAAGATCCCCGTAGATAGCCAGGAATGATACAGTAGTTAGGTTAAGAGAAGAAAAGATCCCAGTAGACAGCCAGGAAGGATACAGTAGTTAGGTTAAGAGAAGAAAAGATCCCAGTAGATAACCAGGAATGATACAGTAGTTAGGTTAAGAGAAGAAAAGATCCCCGTAGATAGCCAGGAATGATACAGTAGTTAGGTTAAGAGAAGAAAAGATCCCCGTAGATAGCCAGGAATGATACAGTAGTTAGGTTAAGAGAAGAAAAGATCCCAGTAGATAGCCAGGAATGATACAGTAGTTAGGTTAAGAGAAGAAAAGATCCCCGTAGATAGCCAGGAATGATACAGTAGTTAGGTTAAGAGAAGAAAAGATCCCCGTAGATAGCCAGGAATGATACAGTAGTTAGGTTAAGAGAAGAAAAGATCCCCGTAGATAGCCAGGAATGATACAGTAGTTAGGTTAAGAGAAGAAAAGATCCCCGTAGATAGCCAGGAATGATACAGTAGTTAGGTTAAGAGAAGAAAAGATCCCCGTAGATAGCCAGGAATGATACAGTAGTTAGGTTAAGAGAAGAAAAGATCCCCGTAGATAGCCAGGAATGATACAGTAGTTAGGTTAAGAGAAGAAAAATCAGTAGACTGACAAGAATAATATAGCAAAAAATAAAGAGACAATAATAATCGTAAAGTAAAAATAATCTTAAAAATAAATAATTTATTATAACATAGTTGTGA